>NC_050077.1:81515379-81760379 GCF_009764565.3 Dermochelys coriacea | reverse complement strand
TTTGAAAGATAACTACAAACAAATCATAATATATACTACTCATTCAGAACACAATCCTCTGAATGCTTATGCACACGGATGACTTTCCTGACACGAGAAGTTGCTTAAGCAAGAGTAGGGTAGAGCCCTAAATGGAAACATACATGACTAAATAATGTTCATGTGACAACTAAGCAAATCTTTGTAATCTGAATGCTCGTAAAGCACTCTGAAAGTGGAAAGTGCTAAATACTATCATTAAAACATTCCAACAGAGGCATGAAAATCCATCCTTACTCTTGCTGGCATATTGGTAAGAGATAAGAGGGAAAGTTAACCTCCTTTCTGAATTTCTTGACTATGGTCAGTTTCCATATTATCATAAAACTTACATTATATTGATAAAAATAAGCTAATTTATTTGGTTTTTTGTTTTAAAGAGAAGGAGAAGAGTAACAATTCATTCATGTATAATTGTAAAAATACATTAATTTGTCCGAAAACAGGGATGATTCTGTATACATATTTAAGTAACAGCACCAGGCTATTTAGAGACAAATTCTGCAAACACTTATACATGTAAAGCCTCACTGAACTGAGTAGGACCTATTCAAGTAAGTGTTTGTAGGATTGGGCCCTTATAGTGATGTAAATATGTCTATTCTGGCAGTTTAAAAAAATACACAATACTCACTCACCAGACCACAATGCATCTTTGGGGCTATTATGATCAACCATGAAAATACATATTTAAGATGCATACTATTTATATTAAAAATACTTACGGAAAATAGTTGCTTTTACTTACCAGTCATATTTCAGAGTCTCACCGTCTCAGATATTTTATATGTTAAAAAAACTATCATTTTTTAAAAATGCCATTTTTAATTAGAAGAGCAAAAAGCATCTTAAATTGCTAATCATGTGTTTTGCTCCTAATATAAAAATATATTGACACTGCTTTTGAAAATATATAATCAGCAGACATAATAAAATTTCAACGCATACACAGCCTTAAAAAAACCCCCAATGCTTCCATGATGAAAGTTGCAACCCACAGTCAATTTTTTATGTAGTTATGTACCACTATCTATAATAGATACATTGATACTTTCTTAACTAACATGATGTGACTATTACAGAGATAAGGTGGGTGAGGTAATATCTTTTATTGGAGTACAGTGATGTGACTCTGTAACTCTAAAAATGATGCTTTGCATAAGTACCTCTTTTTTGGATTTTCTCTCAGAGGAGAGAGTTAGTTGAAAAATATAGATAAAAACTATGTTCTACTAAAACACTGAAAACTATTTCTTTCAATCAGCAAATACTTTTATTCACAGCAGGTAAAAAAGGGAAAGACTGGAATATTTCTACATATGTCCATGAAAGTGTCAGGAGAATTTGCTTAAAACAGTTTACAAAAATAGGAAAGAAAATGAGTCCTATCCTATTATTCAATAACCATGTTCATGAGGCATCTGCAGAATCTAACCATGCATAAATTAGTATGTGTAATACAACAGTTATTTGCATAACAATAGCAAGTTAATAGATGCTTAAAGAGCATAAACCAACACCACCTTTAAATCAAACATGCCTCCAGGCACTCTGGTCTGTACAGATCAAAATACTTAGAAAACAGTGATCATAAAACATATCAAACCATTAAAAAAAAAATCAAATAATTAATTGTATCCCCTGAACTTTTCCACTTTCTTTCCCCCTGAAAGAGGAATAATTTTAAGAATGGTACCACAGCTTTTTACTTTGGATTTTGTCATCCATCTTACAAGAATATTTTAGAGTTCAGAACTACCTAAACTGGTCATTATTTTTGGAGACTCATGATTTTTAGGAATAAGCATATAGGTAAAAGCCAAATTCTCCACAGATGGCATTTTTCAAAAACACTCAGAACGGGTCTTATTCTGCCCTCCCTGAAGTTCATGGGAGTTTTACCATGGACTCCAATGGGAGCAGAATCAGGCCAATGCTGAGTTTGAAAATTGCATCTGGTATGTAAAATATTGGCATTTTATTAGACCCTATTAAGTGAGAACATTAGGAAAAAAACCAAACCAAACATGTCATCCCACATCATATTTTTAATTCCTGAGGGTCTTAAACCATTTTGACAAAAATCATAATCTGAATTAAAAATTAAAAGAAAGAGGAGCTACCTCTATCTTATTATCAGAGTAATTAAATATCCTTTAATCTCACAATAAAACAATCCTCATCATAATCTCTTCCATCCTCCCAAGGGAAAAAAGAAATAGCGTTTGAAAAAAAAAATAAAAAAAATAAAAAAATCAACAAAGATATACTTCTAAATGACTCCTTAAAGATATCACTTTTCAATTTAACAGGACAGATTTATTTGTATGTGGCTCAAATGTTCACAGTTGCTCTCTGCACCTTCATACATAGGAATGAATGTCACAGTGGCAAGCAGCAGTAATGAACAATCTTACCTGAGGATATGGAAACCTCCCAAGAGCAAGCTGGGAAAGAAAATAATATTTGTCTAGTTATATAGATTTGCATGGAGGGCATATTTTCTTAAAGAGGGAAAAGTACTTATCTCTCACTATTGTACAAATTGCAAAAAATATATGTGAGCAAAAATAATCCTGAGAACACAGTAAGAGCTGTATTTAGAAGGGAGTTATTCACAACTATTTATGCTTCATTTACAAACAAAATTAAGGCTTTGTTACAAAGTATGCACACTTTTCATTTTGACTTAGTCAACAAAAACATGTCTATATCTCTAGGTAGCATGTGCCATGTCCCAGTTTTCTACAAGCTCCTTAAATGAAACCATCGGGTCTCAGTAGTGAGGCAAATTACACTGAACTTTACTAATTATATCTGCAATGCACGGGTATCCACACAGCTTTCACTAAATTCCCTAAATTCTGGTTTAGCACACACCGGGTTCAGGGTAAAATGTGAGTTGGATCAGAAGTCAGTCTCCTCCTCGGTTGTTTCAAAGTCTTTGGCCAGGAACTTTGGGGGAAGGGAGAGAGCATGGACTCTACAACATCACACACTGTATTTTCTTTAATTCTATTTTAGGTTATATACAAAATAGAGTTGACATATTGCCAAAAATTGTTTTTAAATGGTAATTAATATATTATTACAGCACCTGCTAATGCTGGTACAGGGTAAAGTCTATTATTTCCAAGATAGATTCCTAATTTGTCTCTGGTTGGTATCTCAGCCTTACAGTACTTTTGTTAAACCACATTTTTTCAAAAAGTCATTTTGGTCATTTTTAAGTGATCAGACAAGATGGGATCTGTAATAAGCAGCAGCTGTTCTTCTTGTGCCACTGACTTACCATATAACCATAGGTAAGACACTAGAGCTTTTTAGTTCACACATAAAGGCCAAAACCGGCAGTCCATTGCCTCTACTCAGGCAAAAACCTCATGAGAGGACAACACGAGCTGTGCCTAAGCACATATCACAGGGTCTGACACAAAATAGGTATAATACACGAGTTGTTGAGAGGCTTAATTAGGTCCGTAAAACTTGAATTGCTCAGAGGAAAAGGCACTGTAGAAGCAATATTACCAATTCTAAGCAGACAAGGTCTTGAGGCATTTGTGTAAAAGGCAAATGTGACTGGCCACAAAAAAGGAAAGTGAGTTTTTTGTGATTGAGAGAGAGACAAACTTTGCTGCATTTAGTTATGATCAGTAATGAATTTTACAGACATGCAAAGATAATGAGTAGGGGCCTACCAAGTTCAAGGCCATGCAAAATGCATCACGGACCGTGAAATGTGGTCTCCCTCCTTGAAATCTGTGTAATATAGGGTAAAAGTACACAAAAGACCAGATTTCATGGAGGAGACCAGAGTTTCTCAAATTGGGTGTCCTGACCCAAAAGAGAGTTGCAGGAGGATCGCAAGGTTATTTTAGGGGGGTCACGGTATTGCCACCCTTACTTCTGCGCTGCCTTCAGAGCTGGGTGGCCGGAGAACAGCGGCTGTTGACCGGGTGCCCACTCTGCAGACAGCAGTGCAGAAGTAAGGGTGGCAATACCATACCAGGCCATCCTTACTTCTGTGCTGCTGATGGCGGCGGCGCTGCCTTCAGAGCTGGGCTTCCAGCCAGCAGCCGCCGCTCTCCAGCTGCCCAGCTCTGAAGGCAGCGCCTCTGCCAGCAGCAGCGCGGAAGTAAGGGTAGCAGTATCACAACCTCCTCAATAACCTTGCACATCCCCAGCCCCCACAACTCCTTTTTGAGTCAGGACCCCTATAATTATAACACTGTGAAATTTCAGATTTAAATAGCAGAAATCATGAAATTTACAATTTTAAAAATCCTATGACCGTGAAATTGACCAAAATGGACCGTGAATTTGGTAGGGCCCTAATAATGAGCTATAAAAGGGCTACTAACTATGTACAGTAACTTTTTTGTACATGTATTTATTACGTGTTACGAGAGTTGCACACGATAATCTCCATTTGTCATCGGAAGATTCACTCCAATCTCTTCTATAACCATATCAGTGGGAGTTTGCATAGTGATTGAGGAGGAACTGTTATAGTTCATCATATCAATAAGTGTTGTTTAAGGCTCCCTACTAACCCTGACATGACAAGACATGGGTGGCTCAGAAAAACAGTGGGCTATTGTGTCATTCATCATTCTCAGACTCTCATTCAGATTTTGTTTTAAACCGCAAAGGAAATTACCTCTCCAAAAATTAATGCTAAGGGCTTGATTTAAAAATCACAAAAGTGAGGAAATGAAAAATTAAGATCTCCACTGAGCCTTTAATTCACCATAGGAAAAGGGACTGTAGCAACCATAATATGTATCATTCCACCCTCGCCTCACTAAAATCCCTCCTACAAACTCACTTCTGCCAGGTAGCCCCCAACACTAACCCACACTACAAGCTGTGCTTACTTCACACCAGAGATGCAATAAGGCAAATCAGAACCCTCCATCCTGTCCTCACCACCCTCTAAAGAGAAGAAATCTAAGCTAATGTCTTCTTCTGGGTCTCTTCTGTGTTTGTATTTCTGTAAATTCTTTGGGGGCCAGAAACTGTCCTTAATTTTTATTTCTGGATGCAGCACTGAGCTCAATGCTGCTGCTTAACAAAATACACTCATCATCAACAGCTCCAACAAGCGAAGGAAAATAAATGAGGTGAAGGCTGAAGGCTATGTCTCTCTGTAATTTCTGTCTCCCTCATGGCCTTGAGCCTTCTTGGCTGGTCAAACCTGGTGAGGCAAGGCCAATTGTAAAGAACACAAGTACCTTCTCTCCTTAGAGCTGAGTGTATCACTCAGTGACATGATTAACTGATGCTGGCCTAAGGACTGTGTATTACTGTTAGGCTAGTATAGAAATCTGAAAGTTTTAGGCAAAATGGAGTGAGTGTAAGAAAAAGGAATCCTGAATGTTTTTACTTTTGTGGGTTTAATTATTACCATTACATATTATATTAACACAAACCTATATCATCTCATGACATAGCAGGAGGAAACTCAGGGCTGAGTTCTGTAGTCCTTACTCGGTACTTACATGGGCAAAACCCTCACTGACTTCAATCATGACTCCAAACTCTTCATTCGAGTCCCAACTGCCAATCCCTTTCCCTAATCGCTAACTCTAACGGGAGTTTTACCTACATTAGGACTGCAGGATCCGTCCCTAAATGTAGCAGAATAATTGTGGAACTAATTTTCTGTCAAACAAATAAAAAGAGGTAAAGAAGCTTTGAAAAGACACGAGTACTTGAAGAATCAGTTTTTCAGAGGCTATAATCAATTAACAAAACAAAACAAAAAACCCTAAACAAAACAGATTTCCTCAGGTAAAGAACTTCACTGACAACTGCAAACAATATAACAACAAAGCAGAATGTGACAGTTCTGCACCTCCTAGAACCATTATTGTGTTGATCTAGTCAGAGGGCTCCCCCCCCCAAGATTGTCAAGGTATTATAAATTAAGAAACTTACCAAAGAGTATGTAATCTTCCCTGAAATAGCCTGCAGATATGTCACTGTACTAAATGTGTTTCAGATTTAATGAAGCTTTAATGTCCTTTTTAATTTTGCCTGTTTCTATATCACCAGGGGTCGAGCAAGGCAATCAGCACTCAAGAGGGTGGTTTGGTTTAAAACTAGGAAAAACTCATTTGCTTATGAGTTGCACTGTATTTTCTTAATTAAATTTACTGAGTAAAATGGTTTAAGTTCATCCAACCAATGACCTCTGGATGTAGATTTAGATTTATAAACAGGGTAACAGTTAAAGTAAAGGGAAAAAACAACCAAAAAAGCAAACAAATTAGAGCTATACCAATAGGAGTTTTGTACTCTTTATCTTCTTTACTAAAGTCATTTAAACATAAACCACATAAGCCCAATGAAAAATGCAAAAGACACCAAGTACAGAAGCAGAGGTAATCTATCAAAAAATTTCTCCCATCCTCTACTTTCACACGAGGGAATTCAGGAAGGGTTTCATTTAAAAAAAAATTCCTACTGGGTTTAAAACAAAACATTTTAAATCTGAACACTTAGGGTCAGGAAAGTGCTGAGTATTGTACATGGGCTTTGATATCACAGAGAGAGAGAGGAATGCTCAAACTTTAAGGGCCTGATTCTCATTTGGAAGTATAAAGGTTCTTTAAAAAGTCAGTGTAAATTATATTGCCAGAGTGGTACAAAAGGGCTTTAGTATAAATGAGAATTAGACCCTACCAACCAGGAATTTGTTTTTAAACAATGCTATTCTATTGTTGTACTGTGAAACAACCACATATTTCAGTCCCACTGCTTAATGATCTTCCACTACCCACATGCTGCTTTCAAGTGTCCGAAAGCATCACATTTTACTTACATAGAAAAGCAGCATCCTAGAAAAATGTAAAATTTTAATCTTGCACTGTTATTAACCAAGGTTCTGGCCTTACAAACTAACTAGTACTCCTGTGAGTACTTCTTACATGAGTACTCCCATTGAGTTCCACAGAACTACTTGTGGGAACAATGGTTGCAGGATCAAGTTCTAAGTTAATAACTGATAATGTTACATATCAATAATCTCAAATGTCTAACTTATAATAGTAATAATACCTTGAGATCCTGGGGTGATCAGCATCATACATGTTGCAAAATGTTTTACAATATCCAGGGGAAGATTTTCAAAAGCAGAAAGTGGTGTTATGCACTCTACTCTCATTGAAAGTCAATAATAGTTGGATGCCTAGACCCCAGGAGTGCTTTTGAAAATCTCTCCTGCCTAAGGTTTATAAAGGTTTTGTTTTGTTTTAAATACACAGAAAAACTGATCCAGTGAGAGCTTAAAGGACTTATTAATTTCACCCAATAGACTCATCAGTTCTAGTGAACAAATATCTTGCTCTAATCACTACACAAAGTTCTTTCTTTCAAAAGTTAGGAATTGACACTTGATTAACAAACTTACAAAGGGATGTGTTGCTAGTAAGAATTATTACTGTCATTGAGCAAGCGCGGAAGAACAATCTGCATCCTGTTCAGAAAGTAACGAAGGAAGTTCAGAACATTTTTTTAGGACACTCAAGTTACAAATTTCAGAGTAGCAGCCGTGTTAGTCTGTATTCGCAAAAAGAAAAGGAGTACTTGGGGCACCTTAGAGACTAACAAATTTATTAGAGCATCAAATTTGTTAGTTTCTAAGGTGCCACAAGTACTCCTTTTCTTTTCAAGTTACAAAGTCTCCTATTTAGATTATTGTCTATGCTGTGCAAGTAGTTTTTAATTTACAGTTATACTGAAAAGCATGGGATGTTTTATTCTTAATTTACACACATTCCATGTTTCTCAGCATAACTGCAAATTGAAAATAAGCATTTACAATATTGCTAGTGATCTAGCTGAAGGAGGACTTTATAGTCTGAAATGTTCTAAAATTTGTTCTTAATTACCTTGTGCACATTTTACACAATTAAATTTCCATCTAAGGATTTTGCATTTAGATTGTGCACTGCAGTTAAAGCCTCATTTTATGGAAAAGCAGCCTCCACTTCAGAACATTCAGACACAGGAAACTTTAAAAATCAGATTTAACTACTGGATTACATAAAATTCCCTAGGTGAGATTCCATTCCAAGACCAATTTATACATTCCTAGATAGATGGCTTAAAATCATCTGAATCTCTTCCAGTGAGGACCTTAATAAATATTAAATAGCTCAAAAACTACTCTTAAGATTTTTTTTCTCTCTCTCATATCAATTTCACTGTCCTCTTATTGCACAGTAAAAAAAAAAAAATCCAAAGGATATAACAGCAATTTACCAGTGTTAAAGTGCTTCTGAGGTTAAACTGACAACAAAGAAGAACAGAAACACAAAGCATCTTGAAGTAGGGTTTCAATTAAATGTGCAGGATTTAGTAATGCAGGACAAAGAAAAAGAGTTACAAATTAATTTAATTTTCTGCGTACAGTTTGCAGCTGCACTCCAAAGTGTCTGGGGCTTAAGAACAAAGCCTTGAAAGGCCTCAGAGTAAGGAAAGCTTCAATTTTTAATGTACAACGCCATTAGTTGATAACTTGTGGAATCTGCGACCCCTGCGGAGGGGCATAAGTGCGAGTAACAGAGACTGATGAAGTGACATATTTGTTCATGTCTAGAACTATGAAGAAGAAGCTTATTACTAACACCATCAGCCCCAACAGAAATATGCCCTAATAACCTTTGAGACATTTCTTGGTTTCAACATCTCTCTATAAAATATATTAAAAAGCCAAACTTAATTCACCTTAATTAAGGATAATTAGTTTCACTTTTGCTTTTTTAAAACATGAACTATAAAAAATGAATTGCAAATTAAAGATCACCACTAAATTGCATATTTCTTCCGATCTGCAGATCCTCAGAATTATATCTGGTTTTATATATAAAGGTTCTGCAAAGGTGCTGATTCAGAACAGTGTTACTTCTTCTTTGTCTCATCTACCGAAATTATTGTTCTCCTTTATCCTTAAGGATACTCATACCTCAGTCCCCAATCCTGTAAAATGTGTACAACTCATATGGGTAGTCCATAGAAGTCCATGAGACTGCTCATGTGAATAAAATTACATGGGTAAAATTACTCATCTGCCCGGTGGGTGTTTTAACCATGGCAACACAGGGTCATTCCCATTCTCTCTCTCTGGCGCAAAGACTATTTAAGCATTGATCCACAGTGAAATCATCTTTGGGCCAGAGAGATAGAAAGGGCATAACCCCATAGTCCAGAGGATAGGGCACCCACCTAGGAGATGGGAGACCCATGGTCCAGTTTTCCTGCTCCATCCACTCTTCCATTATTGATCCACAGCGCAACCGCTTTAACAAGAAAGTTTGAGGGGCCCCCACTTCAGAATATCCCCTATCTCAGTGGTTAGAGCACTCTCCTTAGAGATGGGAGACTCCTGGTTCAAATCCCTTCTCCCCCTCTGGGGAGTTCTCTGGGCTGAAAGGTCTAAGGTAGGCGGCTAGCACCATCACCACCACGTAAAGGACCTGGTTCTGTAGGCACACTCAGAGACTGCCTACCAGAGCGGGTGCCACACACAACATAGGCAGACCCCACACACAACGTGGGGCTCAGGTGCCAGTTAGGCATCAGTGTGCATGCTCAGAGGCAGGAATACAAGCACTCAGGGAACGTTTACTCTGAAAAATCTGGGCGCCAAGGAAGCTTAGATGCCTACTGGGGGAGTTTCATGGATTGCAGTGAAATCAAAACCTGGGACTTAGGCAGCTAAACCCCAGAGGTTTAGGTCTTAAGTACCTTTGTAGATCTCACTAAGTGCTTACGATTTTAAAATGTACTAGTCACAGGGACATAAAGCACAACTCTATATCACAGCAATTAATTAACAGCTTATAAGATATTAACAAAAATACAACACACGCTCCACTCTCATTCAAAACCTTTTGGCCCAGATTTCGAAGTCAGTTACGCTGGCACAAATCCATTGAAGTAATGGTGCTGCTCTGGATTTACATCAGCGTGAAGATCAGATTTTGACTCAAAGCATCCTCCATAGCAGACCTCCTCACTGCATCCTCCATAGTAATAACAACACAGCAAAGCAAACACAGTTGATAAATATCTCCAATATTTTGTTATTTTTAAAACTGAAGATTGGTTATCACAGCTGGCATTTCTATGAAGAGAAGGCCACATTAATATATATTTTATATATTACATATAGACACACACAGTGCTATTCCCATCTATCTATTCAGGGACCTAATTGTTTTATTTATTTCACTTCTACAAAGCTTGCCCACTGTGGCTTAGCATTGAATGCTGAAAAACATGATACATTGAAGTCTGAACCTGGGCAAACTGTACCTAAACTTACACTTTATTGCAGCTTAGTTCACCATCTTCACCTAATATAGGGTTACATCCCAGTGCAGCAAGCATATAAATCATCCTAGAATATTACTCTGGCTAAGTTTAGCTGTGAGTGGAGCATATGTGCTTCCAAGTCACTGAAGCAAAGGCCCATAAAATACACTAATTACTGGAAGTTATGGTCACTGAGTGATTGATAGCGCTCTGCAAGGCAACTTCCCCATTTTCAGCTATTCTGACGGGCCTCAACCGCCACAGAGCAATTATTAATTCATGACCCAACCCTCAGGCACTGATACCTTTACTTCTAATTCTGCTACCACAAAACTACTGTTATGGCTGGACACTGTCTTTCTTCATCCTGATGGCTGGGTAAAGATGATAAAAGTGGAACCCGTGTAGACTGGTGTTGAAAAAATAGCCAATTTTTTGTTCTAGATGCCAGTTTCTAAAATGTTTTGCTTTGCACAAATCTAATAAAATATGCCTAAACAATATATTTTGCAGAATTAAGAACAAATTTACTTTAAGTTATTATGAGGCAAATCCTGCTCATCTTACCCATAACTAGTCCCCGTGACTTCATATGGACTACTTGCATGAGAAAGGCAATAAGTGATTGCCTGTTGTATGAGCAAGATATCGTAATACCATTCTTTAACACAGTCGTTCTCAACCAGGGGTATGTGTACCCCTGGGGGGTACTCAGAGGTCTTCCAGGGGTACATCAACTCATCTTGATATTTGCATACTTTTACAACAGGCTACATAGATAGCACTAACGAAGTCAGTACAAACTAAAATTTTATAGGCAATGATTTGTTTATATTGTTCTGTATACTATACACTGAAATGTAGGTACAATATTTATATTCCAATTGATTTATTTTATAATTATATGGTAAAAATGAGAAAGTAAGCACTTTTTCAGTAATAGTGTGCTGTGACACTTTTGTATTTTTATGTCTGATTTTGTAAGTTTTTAAATGAGGTGAAACTTGGGGGTACACAAGACAAATCAGACTCTTGAAAGAGGTACAGTAGTCTGGAAAGACACAGTGCTTTTAAAATAACTTGAGAAAGCTCATTTCAAAAAGGAGGATATGTGCCATTTCATTTTGAGTTGACTGCATAGACAGTTCCTACTGGATGGGTATCTGCTTCTCAAAAACATCACTGCAATTATTAACAGTCAGGTCAAAAACTCAGGATCCAATTCCGCTCTCAGTTACAATGTGAAAAGAAAAAACAAAAAGTGGTATGGAAACTGAATTACCCTCTCACCCCTAGAGCTGGTCCCATTAAGTTAAGGTCCTGGCACATAGGTGAGGTATTGCTAGGAACCCTGTACTGCCAAATAGCAGGCTGTATCTCTTCTGTGGGCAAACAGAGAATTTCAATCTCCTGGGTTTTTAATTCAGCATTTTTCAGAAGCACTAAATTCACTTCAAAATATTTTTTGAAAACCTCCAGCTCTGTGTGTATTATCATTATTACGGAGTGATTTGCAGCTACTAAAGTAACTATCCGTCACATTCCAGCATTACTGGGTACTTGGGTAGTTGGTTATAGAAGTAACTGTGATCTTTATTAAAGAGATGCAGTAAGAAAAAACGTTAAAGCAATTTAAAACACATCATACTGTATCTACTGAAATGTGCTCAGATCCATCTAATGTGTTCAATTAATTTAACAATTACTCGCTTCCTCAATGTAAGAGTTAGGAAATAATGCTCTTGTAACATGTTTATTTACTGCTGACCTGGTGTCTTCCGGTAGCAGGTGGTCTTAATGACTACAGCGACATCAGCCAGCACCGACTCTCCAGTTTAAACCTTTATTTCTTTTTTAGAGGACTCTAATAAAACTCATTTTGGTTGTAACAATGAGTTGGGCTGCAAATTGAGAGACCAGGCCTCAGCGCGGAGGCAAATTATTCCAAAATTAAATTTAATTTGCTTTTGACAGAATTTAGAACACTGTGAATTTTCTTTAGACAGTTTGTGTACATTTCTTTTTGACACTCTGAATTTACAGGCCTGACATAAGAAGATAAGAACTGCCACACTGGGTCAGACCAATGGTCCATCTAGCCCAGTATCCTGTCTTCCCACAGTGGCCAGTGGCAGGCATTTCAGAAGGAATGGACAAAACAGGCAGTTATTTAGTGATCCATCCCCTGTGCCACTCCCAGCTTCTGATAGTCAGAGGCTAGCGATGCCCAGAGCATGGGGCTTCATCCCTGACTATCTTGGCTAATAGCCATCCTCCATAAACTTACCTTATCTAATTTTTTTTTTAACCCAGTTGTACTTTTTGCTTTCACAACATCCACTGAAACAAGTTCTGCAGGTTGACTGTGTGTTTTGTGAAGAAGTACTTCCTTTTGTTTGCTTCTAACCTGCTGCCTATTAACTTCATCAGGTGACCCCTAGTTCTTGTGTTATGTAAAAAGATAAGTAACACTTCCCTATTCCTCCAAATCATTCATGATTTTACAGACCTCTATCAAATTCCGCCTTAGTGGTCAGTTTTCCAAGCTGAAAAGTCCCAGGTTAAGCCTCTTCAGTATTTTCTTTTATAATACAAAAAATGTGTAGGTAGTTTTCATAATTTTTTTTAAACTGGATTCCATATTCATAATGATCTACATTATATGGATACAATGCAGAATTCCAGAAAGTTGCAGGGACAGTAGATATTGTGACAAAGTTCCTCCTCTACTTTGGTGGGTCTTGTGCTTATTGGCAGATTTGCTCGCCTCGGAAATTCACGGCAGCCCTCAGTTTGGCCATTTTTGTGAACCCATAGTCCAGGTCAACTTCTCCTGTGTCTGACCAGGAGTTGGGATGTTTGGGAGGAACCCGGGCCCACCCTCTACCCCGAGTTCCAGCCCAGAGCTCTGTGGAATGCAGCTGTCTAGAGAGCCTCATGGAACAGCTGTGCGACAGCTACAACTCCCTGGGCTACTTCCCCATGGCATCCTCCCAACACCTTCTTTATCCTCACCATAGGACCTTTCTCCTGGTGTCTGATAATGCTTGTACTCCTCAGTCCTCCAACATTACACGTTCTCACTCTCAGCTCCTAGCACCTCTTGCTCCCACCTCCTCACAGGCGCACCACAAACTGAAGTGAGCTCCTTTTTAAACCCAGGTGCCCTGATTAGCCTGCATTAATTGATTCTAGCAGCTTCTTGATTGGCTGCAAGTGTTCTAATCAGTCTATTTGTCTTAATTGTTTCCCGAAGGATCCTGATTGTTCTGGAACCTTCCCTGTTACCTTACCCAGGGAAAAGGACCTGCTTAACCTGGGGCTAATATATCTGCCTTCTATCACTTTTCTGTAGCCATCTGGCCCGACCCTGTAACATTATCCCCCCATCCCCTGCTCAACACCACAGTGTTGGGCAACTTGGGACGTCAGGCAGTGTACTCGTGACAAGCCATCTGCATTGCCATGGTGGCTTCCAGCCCGGTGTTGTATGGTGAATTGGAAAGGTTATAGGGACAGGAACTATCTGGTCACCCTTGCATTCTTCTCTTTATTTCGCTGCATCCACTGGAGGAGTGCATGGTCACAAGGGTAAACCGTTGACGCAGAAGGTAATAACATAGTGTTTCCATGGCCCATTTCACAGCAAGGCACTCCCTCTCAACCACGGCATACTTCTGCTCTCTCGGGAGGAGCTTCCTGCTGAGGTAGAGGATTGGGTGTTCTTCATCTCTGGGACCCATTAGGGCCTTAAAGTTACCTTTGCCCCAGGGTCTGTGATAATGTAGTGGTATGCTTCAGTGGTCCGACCTGGTTTGGTTGAAAATATGTCCTGGTATTGGTTGATCCTCAGGAACCTCCTTCTTCTGGTCTGGTGTCAGATCAGTGGATATCCTGATCTGCTCCTGCATGTTATTTCCCTGGCTTGGGGTCTCTTGGGCCACTACACATGCCTCTCATTGGCTTTAAGAGGTTAATGTAATAAATTTATTCTTGTTTCCAGCGTCCTGGCTGCCGCACCTTGTAGGTTACTTCCCCCACTGGTTCAACCACCTTAGGACACCTGCCATTGGGCCAAAAGCTTGCTTTCTTCCATGGGTACAAACACCATCGCCCGATTCCCTGGTTGGAACTGTTGGACTTTTGCCTGGCGATTGTAATGGGTTCTCTGGGCCTCCTGCACCTTTTCCAAATGTTCCCGTACAATGGGGGGGACCCGGGCTCTCCGTTCTCGCATCTGCAACACATGGTCAATTATATTTCTCCCCTCATTGGGTTCCTCTTCCCAAATTTCTTTTGCGATATCTAGTATGCCACGGGGGTGGCGTCCGTATAATAATTCAAAGGGGGAAAACCCAGTTGAGGCCTGAGGTACCTCCCAGATTGTAAACATAAGGTAGGGTAGTAGGGTGCCCCAATCCTTCCCGTCCCGACTTACCACTTTCCTTATCAGTGCCTCGAGGGTTCGGTTAAACCTTTCTACCAGCCCATCGGTCTGTGGATGATAGACTGAAGTTCTCAGGGTATGTATATGGAGCAGCGTACAGAGGTCCTTCATTAGTTTTGACATAAATAGGGCACCTTGGTCTGTTAATATCTCCTTTGGTAGCCCCACTCGGGCAAAGATCCCCACCGACTCTTTAGCTATCGTTTTAGAGGCCGCGTTCTGCAGGGGGACAGCTTCTGGGTAGCGAGTAGCATAATCCAGAACGACAAATATATATTGGTGGCCCCAGGCTGTCTTCTCCAGAGGTCCCACTAGGTCCATGGCTATTCACTCGAAGGGGACCTCTATGATGGGAAGGGGTACTAAAGGTGCCCTCAAGTGGGGATGGGGACTGTGCAGCTGACACTCTGGGCAGGACGCACAGTACCTCCGCACTTCTTCATGTACTCCGGGCCAGAAGAATCATCGCAGGAGCCGTGCCAGGGTCTTCTCTACCCCCCAAATGCCCCCCAAAAAGATGACTACGGGCAAGACTTAATATGGCATTCTGGTGTTTTTGAGGTACTAGGATCCACTGTACCTTTTGCCCCTGTCCTGGTGCAACCCGGTATAAGAGATTCTTCTTCATTATGAAGTAGGGTCCTGGTCCCTGGGTTTTCCCTTCCACGAGGTCCCCATCTGTTTCGGTCACCTCCTTCCTAATGTTGTTGTACCTGGTCCCATCCAAAATTTCCTCTCCCGGGGCTAATCTGCCTGAGATCTAGGGGGCCAGGCTCTGTTGCCTCTACTGGTTTAAGGGCGTTAGGGTGTGGGTCAGACTCGGGTGCTTCTCCCTCCTGGGTGGCCTCTTTTTCAGCTGCTCAGGTCTGCCTACCTACGAGAGCGACTCTCTGGCTTTGGGCCAATATTTGGGTTCCCAAGGCCTTAGCTGCCCTTCTTTCCCTTTTCGTCTTTCTACCCTGTCTGGGAGTGGAGAACAAATCTGGGGATATTTCAGAGAAAGTTGGGGATTGACAGTCTACTGTGGATGCCTCATTAACTTCAGGGCTTCCATCTTTCTCCAATTCCCCTATTGAGAGTAAGTCTCCAAACCCTGGGAAGTCCCTCCCTATGAACACTGGGTATGGGAGTTTAGGGATTACACCTGCTGCTACCTCAGTAGTGTTCCCCTGAATCTCGATTTTTACTGGGATGGTGAGATAATAACCAATTGTCCCATGGACGCATGTTATCCCCGTACGCTTAGCCCACAGCAGCTGACTATGCTTCACAAGCTTCCCTGAGACAAGCGTGATAGTACTCCCCGAATGAACCAGTGCTGTGGTCTCTACCCCATTTAGCTTCACTGGTCTGGTGTACATATGTGGGGTTAGTGAGACCCCCACAAGGTGGATTAGGGAGCATGGGTCTGCCCAGTTCCCTAGGTTACACTGCATAGGCTCCTCAGCAATGGGACACTGTGCAGCTATGTGTCCCCACTCCCCGCAGGCACAACATCTGTATGGAGCCCTAGGCCTTCCCCAATCTCTTGGTTTGGGCAGTCTAACATCACGATCCTCTTCCCCCTCAGTGCTCCGACTCTTTGTGGCTTCTGGTGGGCCTTCAGTCCCTCTTTTTTTCCACCTGTGCTCTCCTGGTGGCCCAGTCATCCAAGCTCTAGGGCTTGGTGTTGCTAGTTTAATCCGGGATGCTTCTTCCTTAACTGGTCGGGTCAGCTCCCTCGCCGTCCTTCACCTTTCTACCAGCGTGACAACCTTGTCGTAGGTAGTGGGTTCGTTCTGGCTTAGCCAGGCGTGAAGGTCTGGTGGTAGTCCTCTCATGTACTAGTCGATGACCAGAACCTCTAGTATCTCCTCCGGACTCCGGGACTCGGTTCATAACCACTTTCGTGCAAGATGGAGGAGGTCATATAATTGGGACCATGGGGTTTTGTTTTCCTGGTACCTCCACTCATGATATCGCTGGGTCCGCACTGCGGTCGTTATCCCAGATCTGGCCAGGATCTCTGCTTTCAGCTGGGGGTAGTCTGCTGCAGCCTCTTCAGGCAAATCATAGTAGGTCTTCTGGGCCTCCCCAGACAGGAATGGAGAGAGGATGCCAGACCACTGTTCTTGGGGCCAAGCCTCCCACAGGGCTGTCCTCTCAAAGGCCAGGAGGTATGCCTCTACATCGTCCTCCTGTGTCATTTTCTGCAGCCAATTGCTGGCCCACATGATCTGCGTCCCATCATGGCTGCGGTTCAGCTCTTGAAGGTCCTTTACCAGGTTTACCAGTTCCCGCAACATAGCACAGTCTTGAGCAGCCTGGTCCCTCAGCAGGCGATTAGTGTCTTGCAGCAGCCGCATTGCCTCCTGTTGGGTGGCTGCCTGGACAGGGTAGTCTCCTGCTGGGCAGCCGTGGCTTGTATCAGTGCCCGCACTACCTCCTCCATTGTGGTGAGAAAAAAAAAAATCCTCTCACCCCCTCTTTTTCCCCCCCAAATACCCTCCTTCTTCCACTGCACTGTACACACCAGATCCCACTCCTGACACCAGTTGTGACAAAGCTCCTCCTCTACCTTGGTGGGTCTTCCGCTTATTGGTGGATTTGCTCGCCTTGGAAATTTATGGCAGTCCTCAGTTTGGCTATTTTCGTGAACCCATAGTCCAGGTCAACTCCTCCTGTGTCTGATCAGGAGTTTGGAGGTTTGGGAGGAACCCGGGCCCACCCTCTACTCCAGGTTCCAGCCCAGGGCCCTGTGGAATGCAGCTGTCTAGAGAGCCTCCTGGAACAGCTGTGCGACAGCTACAACTCCCTGGACTACTTCCCCATAGCATCCTCCCAACACCTTCTTTATCCTCACCATAGGACCTTTCTCCTGGTGTCTGATAATGCTTGTACTCCTCAGTCTTCCAACATTACACGTTCTCACTCTCAGCTCCTAGCACCTCTTGCTCCCACCTCCTCACATGCGCACCACAAACTGATGTGAGCTCCTTTTTAAATCCAGGTGCCCTGATTAGCCTGCATTAATTGATTCTAGCAGCTTCTTGATTGGCTGCAAGTGTTCTAATCAGTCTGTTTGTCTTAATTGTTTCCAGAAAGTTCCTGATTATTCTGGAACCTTCCCTGTTACCTTACCCAGGGAAAGGGACCTACTTAACCTGGGGCTAATACATCTGCCTTCTATCACTCTCCTGTAGCCATCTGGCCCGACCCTGTCATAATATTAAGATTTACATACACTCTACCCTTGAAGTAGGGCAGGAAGACATAAGCATATAACACTTCTACTTCATGCTCCATCCTCACTATCACCTACCTTTTTGGTGCAACTTAGCATGTGGGTTTCCTACAAAACCAGAAGTGATCAAGGCTCTGGTTATACAATGTCCATTGTCCACCTATCTCCAATGGCCTGTTAGAATAGTTGTTATTCATAAGAATACCCTTGCTGCCTTCCCTAGGGCTACATTCACAGGATCAAGTGGTGAAGAATTCTCTGTGGTGGTCTGTGGCTTTGGAACTTGTTTCTCCTGATGGGACTATCTAAGTCTGCATTTGGGGACTTTTAGAATGAGGTTGTAATTTGTCTTAAGTGCAGGGTTTTCAGTTATGTGACTTTTGCTGTTCAATGGGCAAAGAGAACATTTATGGGTTACCAGTTTAGGGCAACAGGAGGTCCTTTAAAAATGTGTTGTAATGGGGTTCAGATACCATGGTGATGGACAGCTAAGAAATCCTGGTAATCAAGTAAATCTTAAGTGCTCTAGAAATTTGTGTCTGGATTTTGCACATTAGGATTGGCACATGGATTTGCATGTCAATGTGTTTAAGACTCACACAAGAAACGTAGCCCAAAGCTTCACATTGCAACACACTCTTGGGACATGTTGCAAGTGTCAGAAAAACTACTATGGTTCTAGAATCAACATAACAGAACCTGTAGTGTAACCCCAGAGGATATAAACAGCTACCAGGAGGCTTTCAGGTCTCTTCCCCTCTCCCATTTAAAAATATATATTTACTATAAAAAAAGCATGAACTGTACAATAACTTAAAATTCTGTTGCAAATTCTCGAAAGTCAGGACATTTCCAGTAAAGACTGCCTTTCTATCCTAAACATCTCCTGTTTGGCCCATTATTTTGATATATCTGGTATGTAAAATCACGTACGATTCTGAGGCCCTTGCTTTACACAGGGCTGAAATGTAATTCTCCTTTGCCTTTTAAGCTTGATCTTGCCATCATCATAAGTGCCTATTTTAATTAATGTTCTTGCTGCTTCTGCTCTGTGCAGCTTTTTGACACCATGGATCATTCCATGCTCCTGGATTGCTTCCAGGAGTCATGCAGACATTCACGCTTACCTCTTGTCACAGTTCTGCACCTATCAAAGTGCTCTCACTCAGTCTCCAGTGGCGGCTCTAATTCCACACGAAGGCCCAACTGTAAGGCATTACACAAGCTTCAATTCTCAGTCCTCCCCTCTCTTCCACCTACTCATGATAAAATTGACCCCTGTGCAAAGGTACCACTTAGATCTTCAAAACAGGCTTGAAGTAGGATTTAAGTGGTGCTGGCCCTCTACCCAGGGATGAATTTGACTCATAATAACAGCTAAGAATCCAGCTCATAATCTCTAAATGTAACCTTAACCACTTCTACATTGACGATATTCAACTGAACACACATTTTGAATTCTTTACACAGATTCCTCCTTGTCAACTCCCTCGGCGTGTTCTGACTATGTACACTCGTGACTGTGTGTCAGCTTCCTACATCTCAAAGACAGAAGTGTTCCTCTTGCTCAAGAGGAGTATCCTCAAGCAGAACTTTATTCTCTTCTAGCATCTCTGCAGACTCACACCTTCTATTTGCCTCTGCTACTTAGAAGCTTGGTATTATCCTTGACCCTAAAGTCTCATCTTTCCACATCTACATCTGCAATCTCCCTGTCACCACCTCTGTGTTATTTGCCCAAGTACTGTATGCTCAAGGGTCAGTATATAAAAACCCTCACCATTGCCTGAACATTGCATGTTAAGCAATTTTAGTTTATTTATCTGGAAAAACATGCATGTGTGCCTGAAATACATATATGCTGCACATACATGCACTGGAGAGTTAATGCTCAGTTAGGGTGTCCATGTATTGAGGTACATGCATAATTACTGAAAACACAGAATAGCCTAATAATCGGCAACATCTCTTAAAACTCCATGTTAACTTGACCGCCACACACAATTACTAAGTCCCTAAAACTCTAGTAAATACACAAATAAAAGAACACAGACACAAATTACTGTAGATGATCAAAGGAAGGTTCTATTTTACAGGATTGCAAACCATATTCTTATCATTATTACTGATGTGCAAGAGCATCTCTTTCCTGTACAGGGTAACATTGATAAGCTTTGCAGGAGAAGTGATTTTTTAAGGTGGGGCTAGAAACAAAAAAGACAAAGAAATGCTGCTTTCGTGAACGAAGAATGGAAGAGAGTTGAGACTGAGAAGGATACAAAGGAAGATGTGAAATGGGAAGCACACCTTTAGAGTATATGGAAAGTTCAAATCCCAGCTCTAACTCTCACTCGCTCTATAGCTTGGACAAATCATTTCACCTTTTTGTGCCTCAGTTTATTATGATAAACAATTAACACTTGTTTTTGTATACACAATATAGGCCCTAATCCACAAACTGAATCTGCTAACATGGACCGCTGTGCCTGTGTGTTGCCCCAAACAATAGGTTCCGTGCTCATGAATCTGATTACAAAATCAGGATTTATAATTTTAAATTATTTGGGTCAGTGACCTAGTTATTTTACACATCTGTAAGGTGCTTAGTACACTGTTGGCATTACACAATCAAATAATGATGCTAATAAAAAGTGCCCCATCTGTAAAATAAGGTCAATAATACTTACCTACCTCGGAGGAGCATTAGTTGGGTGTTAGTTAACAGTTTGTACGGGTGTCTTGTAAGTATTAAGTCAAATAAAAGTACTAGGTATTATAGGCAGAAAAATCATGCTTTAGAAACAAAAACCTCAGCTTCCACATATTTCCCCTTAAACTTATTAATTACTGCATATTACGGGCTAATACGCTGCAAAGCATGCCTTCAAGTCTTTTTGCATTGTAACACAACTAAAAAGCATCTTAAGACAAGAGTGCTCATTATTAAAAAACAACAAAATATGTTGTTTTATTTTCAACTTTATTGATGTTTTATTTTCATTAGATAGCACTAATGTTCACTTTCAGAAAGTAACCCTGTAAACTAGGCTTGGAACTGTATTAATTAGAGATTAAAAAGAGCTATTGGATCATTCAAACTATCCTTCTCCTTGTGCCAGTCACAGTTCTCTGAAAAACACTGATTGCAAACTGCACTTTGACGTAGCCCAAGCTGCCTGGAATACATTTTATGACTGAGTTATAAACCCCAGAAAAACAGTTTACAGAAAAACACTTTCGCTTTTATAATGAAAGTGCTGACACAGTCTTCGGTGTAGCGACAGCAACGCCACTGATTTAAATTGAACTTGCTTTGTCAACCAAAAAGCACTGAAATAAAACTACAGCTAAAAACCTCATGAAAACATACGAACTATTTGCTATGAAATATCTGAAAAGAGGTTTATGGATAACACCTCGAATTAATGCACCTTTTTAAAAGAAAAAATACAAATGCCACAAAAATAGCAAATGATGTTTCCTTTCCTCTGGAAAGAGAGAGACCGATCCAGTGAGATGCTAACTGCTCTCAACCCCATTTATTTCAATGGTAATTGAGGGTGGTTGGCATCTAACAAGATGGAGCTCATCAAGGTTACCTTGTTCCATTTGCCTACGCTTTAAACTTAGCCAGCAGACTTCTTGGTCAGCATTCTTAAACTTTAAAAATAACCAGTTTCTCATTACCCACAGCACGGTAGTAAAGAAATTCAATGTATTTTTGAGGTTTAGATTAAATAAAATTAGAAGATAACAACCGAGTTTAATCATCACACATCAAACCAGATCTCGGTATCTTGGTCCAATATATTATTTCTTGTCAATCAATGTGCTCTAACTGCTAGAGTGCCGGCATAAGAGTTTGAATATTTTTTTAAAAAAAAAAGTGAGTTGAGACAATTTTGAAATCCTAGAATAAACTCTAACTGCCCTCTCTGCTTCATCAGCAGGAGCCTGGAATACTGTACCAGCAATCCCCATGTCAATAGACAGTGTTACTTTAATGACAGTGACCTTGCATGGCTCTTTGAGCTTCTTCTTCACCTTTCTTGAGACATGTTTCTAAGCCACTGTCCTTGCTCTCATCATTTAACACATCACTCAAACCATTCCAATAAAACAGCGATCATGTTGAAGAGAGGTCTCAGAGGAACAGATGACATACCAATTAACAAAGAACACAGAGCCAAATTGTTCTGTGCATCTGACACACTGAAGGAGAGAAGAGCAGTTTGAGAAGGCTTGCGGGAAAAGAGTAAATATAGACCCAAAATGTCCCCCTAATATTGGCTGATATGATATAAAAATCAGTATTACAAAGAGAAGCTGTAAATTGGCTTCTAATAATCCTTTACACAAAATCATAAGTTAAATAAAATTCAGTATCTAAGGCCTTGTCTACACTGCCACTTTACAGCACTGAAACTTTCTCACTCAGGGGTGTGAAAAAACGCCCCCCTGAGTGATGCAAGTTTCAGCATGGCAGTGTAGACAGTGCACCAGCGCTCAGAGCCATGCTTCCAGCACTGGTAGCTATTCCCCTCATAGGGGTAGGTTTTTTACAGCACTGGGAAAGCTGTGAATGCACAGCCACGGTAAGGCACTGCCACAGCAGTGCTTTAACGTTGGTAGTGAAGACGTACTGTTAGTCTACAAGAAATTATTCATATTTTAGAGCCTGTTGGTGCTGTTATGAGTTGGGTGAAACCTTGTTATGGGTTGACTTAAAACCCCATTGAGAACAGTAGGTGTGAACTAACCCTTCAATTAACATAACTGTAAGCACAAGCTCCCCATGTGAACCTGCTCAGGAGCTTTTCGTGGAGTATTGTTTTGGGTAGGGGATACGTGTGTGTGGGAATAGAGAATACACACAAACTGAGGTCAGACTGAAGGAGCAGACGAAAGCATGATGCTGACCCTGCAAGAAACCTGGGAAAAGGTTTTGGGGTCAGGGATGAAGATTAAAAGAGTGTTCTTGGTACTGTGAGCAAAATAAGCTGTTTCCTGCTAACTGATTCCCTCTGTATACAGAAACACAAGACTTTGTACATTCTTTGTAAATAAACTGAACTGCATCAAAGAAATACCTATCTCTAATATCTACTCCCAACTGGAACACCCAGGGCCTGACACTTTGACTAGTTGCTCGGGTTGAAAAGGGGCAAACCTGGACTCTTGTCCATGGGCACACATCACTGTATATCCTTCGCACTCAGTGAATGAACTGGTAAATACACGCTGTAGATGATTTACATCAGAACAGAACTGAACCAAAAGTTTACCCTGGTCAAATATGAATGCATTACAATTTCACTTTAGCCCCCTGTTGACTACACTCACTTACAGAGACTGTGGTGTGGTGACATGAATACATTTTGTATTTCTCCCAAAATTCTGAGAGCGCTCCAGTGATGTAACCATTGACAATACTGGCTTCCAACTGCAGTAAATGAATTAATAGCACTGCATCCCTTGTGACCCACTGGCGTACATCATTATTGTATATTCAGAGTTAGTTTTAATCAATCTTGGAAAAAAGATTGACAAGATTTGAATGCAATAATTCAAAGTTAAACAAGCAACGCATGATGCCCGTATTTTCAATCTGGTTAAGTTTAATCATGTCTTTGGCAACACATATATATATATATTTAATGAGGTAACATATGAATGTCTTGGTTAACTTCCAATTCTCTATGGGTCAAATTCACCCAGATACAGAGGGCCAGCACAAAGACTGTTTCCCATTTAAGCCCTTTCTTGTGCTGCACTTCAGCACAAGACCATGCACCACTGGCCAGCTGTACAGGAGGGAATTTCACTCTAAATTAACATTATTTGACATCTACCAAAAGAGAATGGAATTACTGTAGGATTCAATTGTCTCTTCATTTGCATGTGAAAGAGAATACAAAGCCAGGACAAATCTTTCTGAGGGAAGGCCCAAGCATATCTTTGGTAGAAATTTTTTCTAGACGTTTAGATGGCAAACAATGTAATTCGTCTGGAAGTATATGACAACCTGGAGGCTTTGCTGATTCCCACAGAAGATAGGAGTTTGAGATGACAGGCGGAAAGAAAGAAGAGAAAAGCAATGGTATGGTGACAATGATACAAGATAGGCAAAGAATACCAGGGATCTAACTAATGGTCTCTTGCCTTATATTACCCACAGTCCTGTGTGCCCCTTAAAAAGCTTTGTATGCACACTTAAGTATGAGTATGACCTTTAGTTCGATTCTGTTATATGATCACTCTTGTATCTACAAGATACAAATGTAGGGTCTTCCAAACTTTTGCTTGTTTTACTCTTCCTGCATTCCTACTTAGCCTATATTAAAATGGGACACATTTTTTATACTAAGATTGCCATAACTGTTGTTCCATGGGTGAGCCATTAGAAGTTCCTTTCATATGCTGTGGTCATATTGTTATCAGACAGTTCTCCCCACAAACTACTAATATATTTTTAAATATTCTAAGGTAGTAGAAAAGCATAAAAACAGTCAAACCTGATCTCTACCAGCCCTCCAATCAAGAGTCTTGGGTGATCCCAAACACAATGACTAATTCTGATGCCAGATCAGTCACCTCTCTCTTTTTTCTGGTTCAGGCCAAGCTGATTTCACTGGTCAGTTCCTCCTCAAATGACTGGCAGTTCTAGTTATCCTAAGCACTCAAGCTCCTCCGTTGTTTTCTACAACATAGGATGCCCACCTTTGTAAAGAACTAGGAGATTTATGTTTGAAGAACCTCAGATGAGTACTAAGAAGAAATACCAGACTGCTTACACTTCCACTGGATCAGAAGTTACCTTACTGTGAATGAATATTACCAATATCACACTTGCAGAACGTACCTGTACCTCCCATTACAATATTTCTACCTGACCACATTCTCCTTGCACAGCTTTGTTTCAGTGAGACACTTCTAGGTGTGAAACAACAAACATACATGAAAAGTTGATCTTTTGGTGACTACCCAATACTAAACAGTATAGTCAATCACACGGTGAGAAATCCATCCCATCTGGCACAAAGCCACAATTATCAAGCTGTCTGCAAGGAACTCCATTGGGGTTCAGGGATGGCATTTACCCAGCTCAGCCTCTGGATCTCCACAGCCCTATGATGGCCCACCCTTAGTGGCATGCAGGGAGTGTAGAGATGTCCTCCCAATCCCACTCCATGTACCCTGATCCCCCCTCTCACTGCACAGCCCTACCAAAGGGCTTAATTGATGCATACCGGCTTTCTTCACCTACATGGATTTGACCCACTGAGAATGAATCCATTCTGGATACAGCAAAGAAACTTAGCAATGGCTAAGCTTATATACAACAAACGGAACTTTGTTGTATAATAGGGAATATGTAAAAATAATTTGAATCTTAGATTAAGTTCAGTTCTTTCAATGTGCCTATAAGAACACGTATATATGTTTACATACCTCCATGAAGGAAATCCCTAAACTCCATACATCGGAATGAATCCCGTATTGTTCCCCTGAAATTCGTTCAGGCTGAAAGAAAGGAGGGGAAATTTTTTTTGTTGAGCCTAGACAAACAAACATGCATATCCCTCTCTTGAAGGTTAGCCCTGGACAAAAAAACTAGCTCAGAATTTTGCAGGAATCTTAAAATTCAATTTGTCTAATCTGGAAAATAATGAAGATACTAGGTTAGTCATAAACGTGACACACTTTATTTTTACCTGGGTTCTGCAGCTGGGCCAGGAGCTCTGTCCTGCTCAGACATACCATCCTACAGGGCCATGTATCTAGTAAACTTAGTCCAGGCACAGATGCATTAGCCATCTTATTTCGCAAGAAAACCAACAGTGTGCAGCTGCACAACAAAGCACCATAGCAGGTTCTAAAACTCCATCAATTTACTTCTAGTCCAGAGTGAGAGGTAAGGTACACCAAGAACAAAAATATTGAGTAAAGGAATTGAATAGGGGCATGAGGGGTTAAAAATTAATAGCACAGCGGGGACTGAATTAAACCAAGGTTACTTTAACAATTAGCAAGCTAATGCTTCGAAAGGGAGTCACATGCTTAGCAATTTTTTTTAAAACTCTTCAATTAATATATTAAACAATCAAAAAGATTTCACTCAAAACTATTAACAGCCCATTTACAGAAATACAAGAACACTGTAAAACGAAATATCTAGTTTTTATCTGAAAGCTACAATTCAAGCTTTCCAAGGTCAAGTACAGTGTGAAATGCAACAATAAAAGGCTCCATGAGACCTCTCTCCCTGCTGTGCTATTAATTCACCTGTCTAGCCAACTACCTACAAACCACTGGCTGCATTTCTAGCCTCTAATAATCCAGAGACCTTTCCAGAAAACACACTCCCAAATTAGTGCCAGTCCAACGTGTTTGGGGATGTTTACTCTGCACTGCTAATCCCAGGTTGAGGGCTTTTATCACAGCATGAATGTTAAGTAAAGAAACACAGAGCTGTCTCCGTTATCTTTATGGATCACCATTCTAAACAGCTTTCCAGAATTACCATGCCAAAAAGGTCATCTTGTGTTAGACAGAATGCTTAGTTTATACTGAGCTACATACATACATAAAACAAGAATCTTATTACTGTGGCCACCAAGACAATCATTCATAAATACAGTTATCCTAGGACAGGTTTACATGAGAAAGTTTTCTGGAATGATAATGTGGGTTGGGGTGTGATCTTTTAATGATATTTTTATACAGGCAAAAGCCATGGCATAGACAAAGTTATACTGGCCAAAAAGTGCTTTAGCCACTGTCATAAAAATAAAGGGAAGGGTAACCACCTTTCTATATACAATGCTATAAAATCCCTCCTGGCCAGAGGCAAAACACTTTTACCTGTAAAGGGTTAAGAAGCTAAGATAACCTCATTGGCACCTGACCCAAAATGACCAATGAGGGGACAAGATACTTTCAAATCTGGAGGGGAGGGGGTCGGGAACAAAGGGTTTGTCTGTCTGCATGATGCTTTTGCTGGGAACAGATCAGGAATGCAGCCTTACAACTCCTGTTAAATTAGTAAGTAATCTAGCTAGAAAATGCGTTTGATTTTCTTTTGTTTAATGGCTGGTAAAATACGCTGTGCTGGTTGGAATGTATATTCCTGTTTTTGTGTCTTTTTGTGACTTAAGGTTTTGCCTAGAGAGATTCTCTGTGTTTTGAATCTGATTACTCTGTAAGGTATTTACCATCCTGATTTTACAGAGGTGATTCTTTTTCCTTCTCCTCCTCAGTATGCTTCTTCTCTTTTTCCCTCTCCTCCATTTCTTTCCTTTGACTCCATAGCTCTCCTGTGGGCAGCCTCCATTTCTTTTTCTTTGGCCGCTTGTGCCTCAATCTCCATCTGTCTGAGTTCTACCCATCTTTCATGTTCCTTTTGTCTTTCCTCAGCCTCAAATCTGGCTAATCCCAGTTTCTGTTAGGTGTTGCTTTCTGTCATTCTAACCTCTCTGTTTTTAACTAACTTTACACCTGAGAGTTAGAAAGAAAACAAACAAAAAAAAAACCTGGCTTGTAAAATTTTGCTATGCTGTAACCTGATACCTGTTTTCTGTGATAGCTGTTCTCAGCCTACAGAAAAATCCTTTTGTTATGCCTGCTGCTCTGTCCCCCAGGCAGAGAGACAGAATCTACAGCTGCAATCGCCTTTTACAAACCCTTTTAAAATCCTGCTGTGCTTTTGGTTCAAAATGATCCCACCTCTAAAACCATGTCAAGGTTCCTCCCGCACTCTGAACTCTAGGGTATAGATGTGGGACCTGCATGAAAGACCCCCTAAGCTTATTCTTACCAGCTTAGGTTAAATGACCCTCATTGGTCATTTTGGGTCAGATGCCAGCGAGGTTATCTTAGCTTCTTAACCCTTTACAGGTGAAAGGGTTTTGCCTCTGGCCAGGAAGGATTTTATAGCACTATATACGGAAAGGTGGTTACCATTCCCTTTATTTTTTATGATAGCCACTATAACCTATTTAGTTCAGGGAACAAGTTATAAGCTATACTGGCAAAATGGCAAAGGGAATTATTTGCCGGTTGAAGCTGTCTCTACGCTAGTAGGGTTTGCCAGTATGGCTATACAAGCATAGTTATGCAGGTACACCTTTTCTAGTATAGACTAGACCCTAGCCTTCAGTTAGCAGCTAAATCAGATAGGTAGTTCAATCTGGCCATTTTTATATTATTTACTTCTTTTTTATAACAGGTAAGGCTTTACGGTAGTAAAATAATTTATATTTAGAAATACATGGAGTGTAGTGGCAAACAAGTATGCAGGCCTTTAAACAGAAATGCTATATCCTCTGTTCCAGTATGGAAAAAATATAGAAAATAAGCTGAAAATAAAAACTGAAAGGTACATGCAGTAAAAACAAAATGTGAAATACGAAGATGAATCCTGAGCAAGGGGAGCAGGAAACGATGTGTGTCTTGGAAATTACTAGAGGTGATCAACATTTTTTCATCCAAGTTCTCTTACAAAATATTTTCCCACCTCCCAAACCAAAGTTTCTCACACAAAATTTATTTTGGTTGAAAGTTTTCATGTTTCAACAACAACGACAACAAAATCACAGAACAAAATATTTTTGTATGTTTGTTCTGATGGCAAAAATCCCACTCTTACTTTTTTACTTGCTGGTCTCTTCTTTTTCCCCCACTGGAAAATAGGTGGTTATTGGGAGTGAGGAGTGAATAATCTGAGTGAAAGTGTCTGAGTAAAACCTCCAAAAATGTTTTAAAATGTGAATTTTGAAAAAAAATTCAAAACATGTTTAGAAAATTTTCATTGAAAAATTAAAAGTTTTATATGAAATAAAAAAAGTTAATTTCTTTTGAAAAATGTTCATGTAACATACTTACCTATTTTAATCACCTCTAGAATTTACCCTTCCAATACAGACAGCCAAATCAAACTTCTTGGTTTGGGTATTTGTCCATGTAGTCATGTAATTGAAAGCTAGGGTAGCTAAAAAGCTCCATGCAGGTTTCATAAGGCAGTTCTCACTTGACTACCATTTACCATACAATTGAAACACTATTATTATTACAAAAACACTAAACAATTCTTCCATTTCTTGATATTTTGAGGTAGCATTTCTGAGCCACTTTCAGACTTGGAGAAATGTGGCCTGCCACAAGACAAGTGGTGCATCACTCATGATTACCTGTGATGGACATCTTGCAGTTGGATACCTAAAGCAGAGGTGTTTCTCCTCAACCATAATGGATATTACAAAGGCAGAAAGTTAGCTAATGAGAAAAATCTACTCCAATAAATGATTAGGGGGCTGGGGCACATGACTTATGAGGAGAGGCTGAGGGAACTGGGCTTATTTAGTCTGAGGAAGAGAAGAGTGAGGGGGGGGATTTGATAGCAACCTTAAACTACTTGAAGGGGGGGTCCTAAGAGGATGGAGCTCGGCTGTTCTCAGTGGTGGCAGATGACAGAACAAGGAGCAATGGTCTCAAGTAGCAGTGGGGGAGGTCTAGGTTGGATATTAGGAAAAACTATTTCACTATGAGGGTGGTGAAGCACTGGAATGGGTTCCCTAGGGAGGTGGTGGAATCTTCTTCCTTCGAGGTTTTAAGACCCGGCTTGACAAAGCCCTGGCTGGGATGATTTAGTTGGGGTTGGTCCTGCTTTGAGCAGGGGGTTGGACTAGATGACCCGCTGAGGTCTCTTCCAACCCTAATCTTCTGTGATTCTATAATAAATGCAAACTAACAAAGGAAATGAGAACATCTTAAATAAGAATAATAGTATATTTAAATAGAATAAATAAATCAAGTATAGCTATTTAAATGGAATAATTTAACAATACCTTCAGAAGCAGTGTCTGCTAGAATTATTTTAAGATCTGCAGACTAGTAACTCAGCAACGTAAGAGGCACTCCTTTAACCATCAGGATACAAGAACCGGGACTCAGAGACTATGAATCCATGTATACATCTTACGACTCATTTTCTAGGTCTGTCTCTTACTGCTACTTTATAACTGTTGCAGGTCCTCGGTGAAATGGCCAGATCAGTAGTGTCCTTAGTGGGGAACATCTAGGGTGCACCTTGTCCATCTAATTCAAGGTAAAAAGTGTTACCCTGCATCCAGACTGGGACAAAGGCAACATATTAGGTACCCTTGCCTATTTCTCCGGGTCTAGATACCCTTCTATTTAGCAGTTGAAGAGGAGTTTGGGCACTTTCATTAAACATTCCAGATCCACATGCTAGATTTAAAATTAGGTTTCAGAGTAGCCACCGTGTTAGTCTGTATTTGCAAAAAGAAAAGGAGGACATGTAGCACCTTAGAGACTAACAAATTTATTTGAGCATAAGCTTTCATGAGCTACAGCTCACTTCTTCGGATGCATTCGGTGGAAAATACATTGGGGAGATTTACATACACACACAGAGAACATGAAACAATGGGTTTTATCATACACACTGTAATGAGAGTGATCACTTAACTTGAGCTATTACCAGCAGGAGGGCAGGGGGGGGGGAGGAAGCCTTTTGTAGTGATAATCAAGATGGGCCATTTCCAGCAGTTGACAAGAACGTCTGAGGAACAGTGGGGGGGGGGGAGGGGGAATAAACATGGGGAAATGGTTTTACTTTGTGTAATGACCCATCCACTCCCAGTCTTTATTCAAGCCTAAGTTAATTGTATCCAGTTTGCAAATTAATTCCAATTCAGCAGTCTCTCCTTGGAGTCTGTTTCTGAAGTTTTTTTTGTTGAAGAATTGCCACTTTTAGATCCGTAATCGAGTGACCAAAGAGACTGAAGTGTTCTCCGACTGGTTTTTGAATGTTATAATTCTTGACGTCTGATTTGTGTCCATTTATTCTTTTATGTAGAGACTGTCCAGTTTGATCTATGTACATGGCAGAGGGGCATTCCTGGCACATATCACATTGGTAGAAGTGCAGGTGAATGAGCCTCTGATAGTGTGGCTGATGTGATTAGGCCCTATAATGGTGTCCCCTAAATAGATATGTGGACACAGCTGGCAACGGGCTTTGTTGCAAGGATAGGTTCCTGGGTTAGTGGTTCTGTTGTGTGGTTGCTGGTGAGTATTTGCTTCAGATTGGGGGGCTGTCTGGAAGCAAGGACTGGCCTGTCTCCCAAGATCTGTGAGAGTGATGGGTCGTCCTTCAGAATAGGTTGTAGATCCTTGATGATGCGTTGGAGAGGTTTTAGTTGGGGGCTGAAGGTGATGGCTAGTGGCGTTCTGTTATTTTCTTTGTTGGGCCTGTCCGGTAGTAGGTGATTTCTGGGTACTCTTCTGGCTCTGTCAATCTGTTTCTTCACTTCAGCAGGTGGGTATTGTAGTTGTAAGAACGCTTGATAGAGATCTTGTAGGTGTTTGTCTCTGTCTGAGGGGTTGGAGCAAATACGGTTGTATCGTAGAGCTTAGCTGTAGACAATGGATCGTGTGGTGTGGTCTGTATTTTCCACTGAATGCATCCGATGAAGTGAGCTGTAGCTCATGAAAGCTTATGCTCAAATAAATTTGTTAGTCTCTAAGGTGCCACAAGTCCTCCTTTTCTTTTTGCGAATACAGACTAACATGGCTGCTACTCTGAAACCTAATTTTACATCTAGCATGTGGATCTGGAATGTTTTATGAAAGTGCCCAAACTCCTCTTCAACTGCTAAGTAGAAGGGTATCTAGACCAGAAAAAATAGGCAAGGGTACCTAATATGTTGCTAATCTCAGCCTTTTCCCCAGTCTGGATGCAGGGTAACACTTTTTATCTTGATTTAGATGGACAAGGTACAGCCTAGATGTTCCCCACTAAGGACACACCACACGATCCATGTCTACAGCCAAGCTCTACGATACAATCGCATTTGCTCCAACCCCTCAGACAGAGACAAACACCTACAAGTTCTCTATCAAGCATTCTTACAACTACAATACCCACCTGCTGAAGTGAAGAAACAGACTGAAGAGCCAGAAGAGTACCCAGAAGTCACCTACTACAGGACAGGCCCAACAAAGAAAATAACAGAACGCCACTAGCCCATCACCTTCAGCCCCCAACTAAAACCTCTCCAACGCATCATCAAGGATCTACAATCTATCCTGAAGGACGACCCATCACTCTCTCAGATCTTGGGAGACAGGCCAGTCCTTGCTTACAGACAGCCCCCCAATCTGAAGCAAATACTCACCAGCAACCACACACCATACAACAGAACATAGAACCACTAACCTAGGAACCTATCCTTGCAACAAAGCCCGTTGCCAACTCTGTCCACATATCTATTCAGGGGACACCATCATAGGGCCTAATCACATCAGCCACACTATCAGAGGCTCGTTCACCTGCACATCTACCAATGTGATATATGCCATCATGTGCCAGCAATGCCCCTCTGCTATGTACATTGGTCAAACTGGACAGTCTCTATATAAAAGAATTAATGGACACAAATCAGATGTCAAGAATTATAACATTCAAAAACCAGTTGGAGAACACTTCAGTCTCTTTGGTCACTCGATTACAGATCTAAAAGTGGCAATTCTTCAACAAAAAATGTCAAAAACAGACTCCCAGAGAGACTGCTGAATTGGAATTAATTTGCAAACTGGATACAATTAACTTAGGCTTGAATAGAGACTGGGAGTGGACGGGTCATTACACAAAGTAAAACTATTTCCCCATGTTTATTCCAATTCCTCCCCCCCCCACTGTTCCTCAGACGTTCTTGTCAACTGCTGGAAATGGCCCACCTTGATTAGCACTACAAAAGGCTTTTCCCCCCCCCGCTCTCCTGCTGGTAATAGCTCACCTTAAGTGATCACTCTCATTACACTATGTATGGTAACACCCATTGTTTCATGTTTTCTGTGTATATATATCTCCCCACTGTATTTTCCACTGAATGCATCCGATGAAGTAAGCTGTAGCTCATGAAAGCTTATGCTCAAATAAATTTGTTAGTCTCTAAGGTACCACATGTACTCCTTTTTTTGATGTAAAATTAGTTACTGATAGCAAAAAAAATACAAAATTACTGACTTAATCCTACATCCTTAGAAATGTTCAGAAATATGAAAAAAAACCCAATATTTAAACTGGAGATATTAACTATGAAAGCAAGTTAGCACTGCATTAAACTACCGGCATATCTTTCTTAGAATCATTGAGCTTTGACAGTGCAAAAACTGTGGTCATGAGAGTTCAAAATTCACAGAATGATGCTATATACTGCACAGTATATGCAAATTTTCGAGTTTTCTAATACATAAAATAGATGGTGAGTTTTCAAAGACATGGCATGGTTCATATCTGTCCATAAATTCGCACTTCTTCAAACAATCCATGTATTTTGTGTTATGTATACAATTATTAATTATATACACATATGCTATATTTTTGTATATTATACATATGTTTCAACTGAATGGCAAATTTTCAAGTACTGATTTATTTTGAGAGAGAGAGAGAGAGAGAGAGAGAGAGATTTTGTGCCAGTAACCAAGAAGAGCAGCTTTGGTATTAAAATAGGACTATAAAACAAACCTATGTGTGTATGTGTGTGTGTGTGTGTCTGTGTGCGCGAATGCATGCAGACGCATGTGCGTGTGTGTGTTGTAAATTCCTTGGAGCAGAGTTCATGTTTTCTATCATGTATGTGAAGCAGGTGCACAAGATAGTTACATCTGTCCATCTATTTCCACGTTTCCAAATGTCATGTAACACTGCTTTGTTTTGCAGTCATATTTTCGCACCAAAGCTTCTGTTCTTGCACACTGGTACAAAACACAAGCAATTTTATATTATCTTTTGGAGACTGAGGTATAAATTTGATGACTGGCAACAACTCACTCAAGAAGCAAAGCAATTTTCATACATGATATCCGATCAAATATTTTATAATTTGACTCCTCTCATTTTCAAACAGATGGACGCATCGCATTCATCCATAAACAATAAGAAAAAAGCAATTTCTTTAATGTACACCTGGGAAGAAGAACTGTAATCTGGATTTGTTCATTAAAAGAATATCATTTAATTATCAGAGCTATTTAAAGCCACTCTAAGAATAAGCGCAGAGTTACAGAAGTGGAGTCATTTGAAGGTTTTTTGGAATCACAGTATTTCCGTTTTTTTTTTTTTAAGAGATTGGAGCTGTAGCAATCAGCAGGCCTGGGTATCAAAAGTGACACATTTGACGTGTTTTACATTTTCCCCATACCTAATATTCTGATCACACAGTGTGGTTTAAGGCTCGTTAGGATGGTGACATGATTGTTTCAGAGGCTGAATGATGTGCACCTCTTGGCTAGAAAAACACTTAGCAAATAAATGGACTCCCTGCTTGTTATCTGCTAACAAGTACATAAGAAAAAAAAATATATACAAGCAATTAAAGGTCACAAATTTCTCCTCCTCCCTCCCATCTTCTTGAGTTTGAAAGGACAAATCCCAGGCATTCTGGACTACAGTATTGTTTGCAGATTGTCCTTTACCAAATATAGGATCCATTTTTCTCATTTCTTTTTAGATACAAGAGCCATGGGGTTTTTTTTGCCAAAACTACATTTTAAACACTAGACATGGACTCCGCTTAATTTTACATTCTCATCTGAAGTACTGAAGTTTTCATCCTCCACAAAATGGGTACATGAAACCATTTGTATGAACCTTGGCAAAGACAAACGTGTGGTAGCTTTTGCTGTATTCTCTCACTATTATTTATGCCACCACTTTATTTATTTAATTTTAAACCAAGTGTTTCCAATGGGACTAGTGTCACTTGCCACTTAACAGGTATGGTAAAATGGTAGAATCCAATTTGTCAAACCTATGACAGAAGTCCCCAGAAAGAGATATTGTAAAAGTTTGTTAATCTGATTTAATAGGAATGGAAATATACATATTATTCTGTAGACAGAACATAAAAGTAATCTCATCATGGCACGCAACATTTCTTGGTTTAAGTAATAGATGAAATGTACTGATTAAATGGATAAACATTACATGAAAGTGACAAAAACTAAAAACATGCAAGTTAATAGTCTAATGGTATAATACTTTGTGTTGTCTAGTGATTTACTGTATGACAAAAACAATGCATGTCACTGGGGTTAACTAAAGTGGGGACTCCAACTTTGCTCTTTCACCCGAACACATTTTGCAAACATTTTCAAATTGAACTATGAATAGATCTGATAGGAAGTGTTTTAGGCAAGCAAAGCACTTAAGCACATGTTTAGATTCACTGAAGTCAATGAGACTTAAGCACATGCTTAAATGTTTGCTAAAGTGAAGCCTCAGAACAGTGGTTTCCAAACTGTGAGCAACAATGGACCATGGGTGATCCGCCAAGCACATGCTGACTACCCCTGGAGAGCTAGCTGTTTAAATTGGCTCTCCTCTTTGTTCCAAGTTGTTACATTGCATTTGAGACAACTATAAATACATTAAAGAAATACTTTCCCAATATTACTTTTCGTTATCAGCAATTGCTGTAGCTGTTACAGAGATGCTGTGTGATCACAAGTAGGAGGGGAGTTAGTCTGGGTGATGGTGAATGGAAGCAGTTTCCATGGAACATACTCTATTAAGATGCAGATAGGAAGAAATCTGAGAAAACCCCTGATCTAAAAATATATCCTACATCATACAGAACAAAGCAGCATACGCAGACCTCTTTTGAAATGTTATTTCTGCATAAATTTACTTACCGCCATATAAGCATTTGTTCCAACATACGTCTTGGCTATAGAATTCACCAGCTATCAGACAAAACAGTCTGTTAGAACAATATAAAGATAATGTGGAAATAAAATGGGCAATTATTCCTCATTTAACCTACGATAATCATTTCTATAAATCAACTAAAATTATGTAAAAGGGAACAAATTTATCTACAAAGGCATTAAAAATGATTAAATCTGTCTTTTCTTTTGAATGTGAGTTCCAATTTAAAACAAACACTACATTACAGTTTATAGCAGATAACCTTAAACAATTCCGTTAAACAGGATGCTTATAGCTTTAGTACCCCCAAACTAGTCTGATATAAAAAGTCAATTTGAAGTAGGATTGAACACACTCATTTTTCAGTCAGCTGGCTCAAGATGTGAATAAAGCCACATTCATTACTAGAACGCAATGAGCACTAAATACGCTGGAGGGACAACAGACTTTGACAACTTATAATACAACGCTGACCTTCTCTTTGGTCCTCATGTTTGGCTGAGAGAAAAGGTGGCTGCAATTCAAATCAACATCACAGCAAGCTCATGGGTCACTATCACTGAGGTTCTCCAGGGAGGCCCAAAATGGAAATTAATTAAAATTTGTGCTGCACATTGTAAAGGCCCAACACTATTGTTGCTACCAATATTAATTTTATTGTGGGCCAGTTGGGCTCCCCAGACACATCTCCCACTCTGCCCTCTCTTTTGTCTGGCCAAAACGCTTTCATATTGAAGCTGCATATCAATGAAGTTTGCTATTCGTAAGTAGTAATTACAATATCAGCAGTTTTTACTGTCATTAAACAATGAACAATCATATTCTGATGAAGGAAAGTCACTTGGAGATTACAAATGAATAACACTCTCCCAGCAGAGGAGAGTTTGCTGCGGTCCTGTTTGTCTTGTAGCCAGGTGATTTCTATTTTAGAAAAAAAGAGTAGGCAAATAGCTAACGGAGGGGATACCTGTGTGCTAACCCCAAAGTCGCACAGCTTCACCTGTCCTCGTGTGTTCACCAGCATATTAGAGGGTTTCACATCTGTCAAAGAGGGACAAAAGAGGGCTTTCAAATAAATTATTCTGGATATGCAATTTTTATATAAAGATATATATGCATGTAGTCATGACAGGTTTTTAATAGCAAATATTTCAAACAGACATTTTAAATTCAATCTCTGTGATCTTTAACACTCTCTAGCATTGCACTACTTCCTCACCAAGGTTGGATTCCAATAATTTAAATGTACATTCTATTCTAACCCTCTGATAAACCTTATATCGATCTTCTTGTAATCATCTCTGCTCAACTGCTTAGATTTCAAGTAGTGGTAACAAGATTTTTAAAAAAAATATTACACACACACACATACAATACACCCCCCACACATAACATGGGAATCCTCATACACACTGACAAATATATACACATCAATTACACTTGCAGAATCTAGCCCCAATTCTGCAGCCAGATCCAAACAAGGTGGACCTATGTGCCTGCACAGAGCCCTACTGAAGTCAACATGGCTCTACCTGCATGGATCCTATTACACTCCTCCCATGATCTCAGTGCTGTCACATAAATGAACCACCACAATCCTATCAAAATGGACTGCTAATTCCACTAACAAATAAATACACCAATGGTCATCATAAAATTAGACTCCCTCAGTGCAGAGATTATAATGTTGACACTCTGTGACACAAAATAAAAGTAGGTAAGATTATGTTGCATACTGTATATTCTAATTGTTTCCTGTAACTGATCAAATGTAGCGCAGATCTTTCCATTCCAGGGATGCTGGCCAGAATATATGATAAACAGTTTGATGTAGCTCTGACCAACAATTTGCAGAGATTAGAGTATGGTGAATGGGTCTAATGACTGCTTTCTCATGGCAGTATGAATTGAAAGTAATAGCTTGTGTCTTTGCCTTCTTTAAAAGTGAACAGTAGTTGGGTGCAGATGGATGAAAACCAACTACGAGAGAACCTAATTTTGTTTATCATTAACTTTGGCTTTGTTTGGCAGATGTTTTCTGGGTATCACAGGAGCTTGCTTAATTTGTCTTTGTAATGTAAAGTATAGAACTTCAATTAACAAGCTGATTAAATGCTCTGATGTCTAGGGCAAAAAGAAAGCTCATTTTCTTAAAAGGGTGGGCGCGTTCAGTAATTTGGCCATGTTCTCCACGTTTCAAGATCACAGTAATACAATGAGTGTATTTGTAATCTCTCCTCATGATACCCAAAACACAAAATAACCATCATGTATCTCCATCACGTCACAGCTTCAAGGATACAGTACCTATTTCACATAACCCTTATTTCCACTGTATAGATTCATTTTGCCTGTAACACTCAATGATTTCTCACCGACCTCACCAGTAGGTGAGACAAAAGACTGATTTAAAACTATCCATGCAGTAGGAAGAACCTCGGTGATCTTTCAACCAACATTTTAAAATACATTATTTTCTAATACAAATTTTGGGAAGACTCAAGTATTGTCTGTTTGTAGCAATCTATTAAACTGTAAACAACTCTCTACTGCTGGGTGACTATTCTCAATTTAAGTAGACCTGGAATGTCACCAGCATGTCTCCATTATAAATGTCTAAGAAGAAGAGTACAGCAGCCATAGGCCGTCATTATGTTTAATTGTCTCTGAAAATGTGTCAGCAGATACATCTACCTAGTTATTACGTCTGCATTGCATTCTAACGAGCTAAACAGCAGGTACAATTAAATATGCAAAATACGCTGACATTTTGCATTACAAATTAATCTGTTTACAGCAGGAATGCATTTAAAGGAAAATTGCAGTGAAACATGAAGTTCCTACATCTAATTGCTGAGTAAAGCCAATGGCTCCAAAACAGTTGTAGATATTTTAAAAAGGATAATTAACAATAAAACAAGCACAGTAACTATCTTGACAAGGTCAGACTGAATTTTTGGGAGAGGTCCCTAGTTCAGAGTCTATGAGCAATATGGTGTACAGATGATTGTAACTGGCCAGCCAGCCACCTGCTACTGATGCACCTTAAGTTCACAATACTCCTTTCCCCACTTTCCTCATATCGGACACCTGCACAATACAACCTGAGAGAGGGGTCACAGAGCAGCAGCTGGGAGGATGTGAGAGATATCCAAGAGTTATGCTAGGGAAAGTGTGGTCCACATGATTATGTGAGGATCCAAGAGTTCTGGAGGCTCTCAGGCCATTAGAGCCTCAATCTAACCGCATATTTTTTACCAAATGCAATACAAAGATTGGATTTGTAATACAACAGTGGTTTAACAATGGCAACATTCATGTATTTTATACACAGAGAGCCAAACCCTCAGTCCCTCCAGTATCAATGACAAAGTTCCCATTGATTAAACAGAACTAGGCTTTGCCTCTTAGACTGAACTTCAGCTTAGTCAGGAGAAGGAAGTCAGCAGCTCTCCCCACCCTTGCTGCACTCACAGCATCTAGTTATTTTGTCCTTCTCTGCTCTGAATTATGGGAACCTCTTCCAGGCATTAGGTTTATACCTGGGAAGGAGAAGGAACAAAGCAACTCTCTCTGAGAAACACCTGTCCCACAGTGTGAGGGAGATACTATGTTTAAGAGGTACCCATACAGCTACATTCTTCTTCAATAACATTTTTACTAAAGGCTTGACTATAGATGTGCCATGGTCTGAGAATAAGGGACAATGCATTGTTACGCTGCCCCAGGAGCAGATTGGGGGGAGACTGTGACTCAGAGTCATATTCTCCCTCCCAGTTCCCCTTACTACTCCCTCTCCAAAGCAAACTGTGCTGGGTCCGTAACCAGCGCAACACATGTTGTCCAATGCACTAGTGCTGGCCAGCCCATTTGGGAGCCAGAGCCAAGGTTTCACCCCTTGCACAGTTTCATTCATCTGTGTGAGAGAAGAATGTAGGGTTCTGCACAGTCCATTTCCCCCTTCCATGCAGCTACCTGTGATGTGGCCCTACAGAATGTTAAATATTAACAGCTGTAATTAAGCACTTGACCCTGAAGTCTTTCTGCTGGTAAAACTTAAAAAAATCAGTGATTTGTCTGTCTCGGCACTGAACAATCATGCCCTAAGTAGGTTAAAGACTGTTGTAGTCAAACTAGACAACTATTTCTCTTCAAAGTGGTTATTTAAAGACTACAATAAATGGAATATTTAGACAAATAATTGCCATAAAGCTCACTGGCCCAGAGATCTCCCAAGAACAAGAAGGGGATAATCATGGGAGAGAATTTCATTTAATGAGGTATCACATTCGAAATGGGAGAGGGGGGAAACTCACACAATCAGTAAATTATTCTTTTTATTTTTTAAAACACTTCAGTTCATAGGTTAAAATTTGTTTTTAGAAAAACAAATGTGCATAAATAATGTTATCCTGCACCATCTGCTTGTCATTAATATTACGGTTTAGAAGTGGAAGAATTTAAACAATAGCCAAAAGGGGTCCTAAGAACATAAGAACGGCCACATTGGGTCAGACCAATGGCCCATCTAGCCCAGATCCTGTCTTCCAACAGTGGCCAACGTCAGGTGCCCCAGAGGGAATGAACAGAACACGTAATCATCAAGTGATCCATCCTGTCACCCATTCCCAGCTTCTGGCTAATAGAGGCTAGGGATATCATCCCTGCCCATCCTGGCTAATAGCCACTGATGGACCTATCCTCCATGTACTTATCTAGTTCTTTTTTGAACCCTGTTAGAGTCCCATCTCTAGTGCTTGCTTAATACATATGATTTGTACAAAGCATCATTATGGAGGATGAAGACGTTCTATTTATGATGTAGCTATCTAAGTTGTTTCACTTTTCTGTAGACAAATGGGACACACATGCTCTTACTTACCAGTTAACAGAACTGTCAGAGGGTCAGGAATCTGAATTCTGAACATTTAGTCATCTTATTCAAAATTAAACAGATTAATTATTTTGAATAAAATGGATCTGTAAAAAACAGTACCTTGACTTTTACTGCCTTTGACAAATACAATACTCTAAAGTTCAAGGAAGATGAGCAGTGCAAAAACACATTTTAGCTATGGTCAGCACTGAGTACATTACTTATAACAACAATGAAGCAGATGAAACAAAAATATTCTTTCTGCGCTGACCTTAGCCTACTTCCTTCAGAGACCATGTTTTTTTCCTAAACTTGAGTGGCATGTGAGTGTGCATATTGATACTTGATATATCTGTTAGGCATCAGTGTACGTGGTGAAAGAACCATTTAATTGATCTAAGCTAGCAAAAGAAAAAACCACACATGATCCAATGTGCACATGATCCTAAACTAGGTAGTAGCCTCTATTCTACAAGTCTTGCTGGTTTCTTTGCAATGTCGAGCCAAAATTCATGTAACTGCTGGACGATGTAGTCTGTCATTATGCATAGTGTTAGTGCTATTGCACTAGTGACAGGCACTGGCGACCAGCATTTAGGGTTTGGTGTTATTCAGTTTCCAAATGTAGGTAAAGAACTAAACAAATTTTTATTTTAATACTTCTTATGAATAACTGTACATATTGCCTGGAAAGGGTGAGCTCTGGAGTCAAGATACACCTCACTTGCCCCTGGAGACTTGGTACGCACGCACACACATGCCTATGCATGCACACAGTCACTAGGCTCATGTATCCGGAAAGTGGAAGATTGAGTTCAGATCTAAACTTGTAAAGTTAGATTCTACTGCCCAATTTATTTACACATGTGCTATTTGCTAAAATGTTGCACCATCAGATATATCTATTGGTAAACTGAGGCACAACCAAGTTAAGAAACTTGTGCGCACATACTCTGAGTCAGTAGGAGAATCAGAAACAGAAACCAGGAATCTTAATTACTGGTCTCCTCTTTTTACCACTGAAGTATTCTGGGTAAGATTTTCAAATGGACTTAAGTCCCATTTTCAAAAGTCGCTAAGTCAATTAGGCACTGCTGAAAATTTTATCTAATGTATCCAGATTAAGGATTTGGAATGAGTGCTCATATTGGAAGGTCTTGCTCACCTTCTAGATAACATTATAAAACTACAATGGAAGGGATATAGCAATCAGACATGTATGTTGTCTGTACAGATAAAAACCACATGCATGAAATATATATACACAAAACATACCCATGTAATATTTTATTGTATGCACTTCTCCTTAATGAGCATGCTTTATCAGAGAAAAGAAGAAATACCATTTGGATATAATGTATACGCGCTATACTTTATTCTTGAACTTAATGGACTTGACTTCCTCTTTCTGCAAACTTTGACTTTGTGCAAAATTAGACTAGTTTGATTGCTAATTCTGTGTTAATACTAAGTTCAGTTCTCATTACCCTTCCATTTCTATTCTTTATCCTGAGGGGAAGAGAGAGCAGTTATCATTGGGCCATTCTCACATCTTCCAAAGCAGTGGTATAGGTGTTAATCTTTTGTTTACGTTTGATGTGGATAAGGACGACTATGACTACAGCTTTAGGTTTATTAATATGCAGAACTACCACCTCATTAATCACAAGGTATGTTTTGAAGTTAAGCTGCAATATTTGTTGAAATGTCTGATCTGGAATAAAAGACTTGCTCCTTATTTGTTTCCTTTGCTTTTATCCACCCTCTAGTCAGAAACTGCCATGTTTGCTGCACTGTATTATACATCTTTTTCATGAGGACCCCTTCTCCACCTGGATTATCACCACTGTGGAATTTTTTGACTCCTTAGTCCATAAGAGCTTTCTATGCAGTACATTTTACACATGATAGCAAAGAAGTCAGGTTACCTTTTCTTCCATTTTGCATTAAATCCTATATATAGCTACTCATGACTAGTAAAAAATAAATATGATTTATTTATAAATTCACCTGATTTGCACTTCATTACTCTGAATCCATCTGCACAGACATAGGATGTGGGCACATGCACGCCCATATGCACCTACGTGTTTTTTAAAACCCAAGTCCCTTGAGGGAACATTGCTGGACCCTGTGATGTTACTTAGCCTCCCATGTGATGTTTTATAGCTTGGTTTTCAGTTTGAGCAAACTAGGAACAAGTATAGCACAGAAAAAACAAACTGAGAAGTTAGGATTGCAAATCTGATTAACAATAACAGGAGTTGAAAATTCACAAATTCTAAGAATCGGGCTGGAATTGTATTATTATTTCTATTGCTCTTGAAGCCAGGGTTCCATTTGCTAAGTACATACAAACATATTAACAAAGATGGGCCCTGCCCAAAAGAGTTTACAATGTGAATTCAAAGTTCCTGTTTAAAGCAGAAACTCTGAATTTAGACTTCTCATTTCTCCCCAAGTTGATACTTTCTCTTATCCGCCTTTTAATCACAAATAATGTCTGCTACTGTATCCTCCAACTGTGCACCAGTACTGAGTGAGCAGATGGGTTAAATTAAGCAGTATTGTTAGCAACATTAAGATCTGTAGCAGTTACTTTCAGACACTTTGGTACCATTATAAATGCAAAGAGTTTTCTTCTTGTTTGCCAAAATATTTACTTAACCCTTTCCTTTTGCTCTAACAGGTATATCCTCAGCATCTGCCATAGTTTGGCAAGTGATGCTCTGTTTTTGAAAGAGCTGTTACATATGGATCAATTTAGCCATAATATCTATATTACTAAGAAAATCTAAAAGTCACAAATAGATGAAAATTTAAGAGAAGCAAAAATTTACTTGAGGAATAAGGATAGGGCTTTATACTGAGAATGGTTTTAACTTTGCTTACATAGATTTAAAAAGTTACACTTCTTTGTCCTTTAAAATAGTAGTGTGGGGTAATGACCCAAATATTTATGTGCCTAAAGATGCAGGTGAATACCTAGTCAGATTATCAAAAGTGCCTAATTAGGTTAGGTATCTAAATCCTATTGAATTCAATGCGAGTTAGGTACCTAACTTGCTTAGGCACTTCTGAAAATCCCACTAGGCATCTATCTGTGTCTTTAGGAACCTAAATACTTTGGAATATCTGGTTCAGTCTGGCTACCTTTTTGTTTGGGTGGGGGAGAAACAGAGAGAAGAGGCAAGCAATAAAAATCCACAACCAGAGAATGTGAAAGGCTATTGAATAAAATTAATCCCTGGCATAACTCCACTGATGTCAGCAGCATCACAGAGCTTAATGTGGCCACGGTCTTTGTAAAAAGCTGCACTGAACCAGAAAGTATTATATTCACTTAGAAAACAAAAGAACAAATCTGTCACTCACCTCTGTGTAAAATCTTTAAACTCCATAAATAGGTAAGGCCTTTAACAACCTACATACAAGAGAAACAATACATAAATAAAAATTTCTAATGGGGGAATATATGTATTTCAGTTGGATTTTATTCTTAAGGATTTGGGTTGCAAGTGCAAGAAGCAAGATTGAAAAATGGGTCTATTCCAGTTTACCCCATGTTTTTATGGTTGTCTTAGCTGCATTGTCCAGTAATCACCCTGACTATCAAGTCCAACTTTATCTCGTGGTTTATTAAGAATACATTAATTCCTGAGTGTTATTAATTTCACACGAAGAAGTTCATTACAGTTTTAGCTGAAATAAGTACGAGTAATATCTAAAATAGACAGCTTAGTCTTCAGAGAATATATTTAGGGGCCAAATTTGGCCCAAATAGCAAATGTAGACCTTTCCCCAATCCTTTAAATCAAGTTCTGTTTGTTTTGAAGTAAGAGGATAGAAATTTTCCTCATACAACTATTCTAAGCAGAGGACTGAGTGCATGCCCTGACTGTGGATTTAACCCACTTGAAATAGTATTCCTTTTGGGCCAATTATTTCTTTCTGATAAAGTAACATGCAGCATTTTTTACTGTAAAAATGCCATTTTCAGGCCTATGCATTTCCAAAGTTGTTCCATTTATTTTAAGGAGAGATATCAGTGGTTCAAACTATTAACAACACATCATCAACAAATAGGCTTATCTTCTGTTCATTTGTCTCCACTCCTACAGCTTGGCATTGATTAAAGCTTATTGAGCAAAAACCTATAAGTAAATGGCATAAAAAAGGTGGTAGAATATGTAGCCTTGCTTTGTCTTTCTTTTTAAATTAAAGTTGTTGGCACGTGACATTAACATTCTACAACGTTGAGGGTCTATAATATAAACTTCTTATCAGTTTTAGAAATTAGAATCAAATCCTCTACAGATGAAAACCTGTTGAGGAAGACCCTGTGCAAGGGCTCAGTCTTGCAAGGTGGTGACTAGAGCCAAGTTTGATTTGAACCCAAACACATTTTTTCAATATTTTTGAAAAATTAGAAAACTCAAAAAATAAAAAACCCTGAGCCAACTCAATACCTTTTGGTTGACTTGAAGCAACTCCCCCACCCCCGTCCCGTTTTTCAATTCAGTTTTACTAAAACATTTTCTGAGATATGACACGAGTTTCAATCAACATTCCATAGGGCATTGTGCATACACCGAGTCTACATTCCTCAAACTGACACCTCACGATGCTTCCATACATGGAATATTTACATATGTTTATTTCAAATCTAGCAGCAAGATAACCATTGGTTCTGAGATGCACCAAGCATTACCATTTATTTTCCATCCTCTTTCTTTCTTTCCTAGGATTACATTCAGAATAGTCTATGACTATACAGACTGTTCAATCAACGGCACAGGAACACAATCCCGTACTACAGGTTACCTAGAAATAGGCTCTTCTCCCTAGATTTTGTAAAGCTATCCCAATAAATAACAAAGTAATTAAACCCCCCCAAATAATGTAACTTCTTGCCTTCTGCCACCACCAAGATTTTTTCCTGATCTGCTTTTTCCAGCAGCCCGAGATCTATAAGATCATCGAATAAACCTGATTCTAGTTTTGCACACTTTTCTTCTCTAGAACATTTCTGCTGTGTCAGCCATTATTTTTACTGCAAAATTTTTCCTACAAAATTTGCTGTCTACAATGACATTCCACTCATTTTCCTGACTGAGGTAGGTCTTTTTGTCCAGTACATTCCTGAACAACAGGCCATTTTAGATGGATTGGAAAGTGACAGGAGTTCCTCATGCAGAACAAAGAAAATTCTTTTTGGCCATTAAGGAGGTTGAAATAAAATTAAATTGTTTCTGTTAAAGTGACTGACTCAAACTTTACAAAAGTCAAAATTGTTACATGGCATATAAAGGCGTAAGATTATATTAATTTTCAGTCTTCCTATTGGATTAGAAGAATGTTCTGAAATCTCATTCATTCAGTAAGCAAAATAATATAAGTGGAATCTGAGCCTCTTTTGTATACTGAATAATGATTTTGGATCCCTACTAAATTACTCTAGTCTAGATGGCACCTTCAGAGTGCTAAACTTGCATCCCTAGTTCCAAGTGCCTCGTGGCCTCAGATGGTAATTACCATCACAAAGAGCCTTAATCATAGTCCATATATCTCCCTCAGTATGGCCTTGTTCACTTTAGCCTTTCAAAAAGCAAAACAGAATTCGTAGAATTCTATTTACACATTGTTTCAAAAATTGCCAGAATTATAGCAATACTAAAAAAATAAGGAATGGCATTTCAGTCATTTTTCCACTTCCCCAACAAAAATAGTTTTGGATACAGTAAGCTATTCTCTTCATTAAACATATATTCAGACAATTTAAAATCTTGAAAAATATTTTAAACAAGTTCCATAATGAATTTTGAACGTTTATCATGTACAGGAATAAAGCAAACATTTGCTAGGGAAAATAATCAACAACTGTGAGTTATTAAACATCTCTATTAAAGCACACACCCCACATAAGTGGTTATAAAAAGCCTGCTATTAAACAAACTATCACATTCAGATTATCTGTGCAACAGAGTACATGAAAATTCAAGGAATTTTTTAATGTAAGCTATGTTTTAAAGCTGCAGAATAAAGAAAATGAGCATAAATTATTGTCATTCATTGAAACACTAAAACATACATTAAAAGAGATGCCCTTTTCCTATTAAGGATGAACATTTTGGTATTAAGCATTATTCTAAAAAGATGCCAGCATAGAGTATCTTTTGATTGAACATCTAAGAGCTATTATTGATATTCAGTGAAGTAGGTTTTGCAACAATGACTTGACAAAGCCTTGACACAAAAAGTACTTCTACCTGCTGTCAATCACTCACTCTCTTGACAGTTCAAGTGCACATCTGTTCAGGGAGAACTTCAATCAACATTAGCACTAAAAATACAGTGCACAATGTCACTAATTCAGAAATGGAAGTGGAAATAAATGTGTGAAGTGGAAGCAAAGGTAGAATAGTATCAACCATAGAGATGCCTGAAAGCTTACACACTGTAGTAGGTTTCAGAGTAGCAGCCGTGTTAGTCTGTATTCGCAAAAAGAAAAGGAGTACTTGTGGCACCGTACTTGTGCCACAAGTACTCCTTTTCTTTTTACACTGTAGTAGGAAATTGTTTAGCAAGATGGAGTAAGCCTGCCTCTTTCAGGGTTCTCAAATTTTCTTTTTCCCATGGAAAAACCACTAGCCATTCACTAAATAAAGTGAATAATACAGTAAACAAAAAAAGGTTCCCTTCTCATCAAGGCTGCGTTGGGCAGAATGATCCAGAATTTTATTATGGCATCAGAGACAGCTCCTCCTCCTCCTCTCTACTCACTTCTGGCAGCTTCTGCCATTCTCTCTCACTGCTTTCCTTCGACTAAACACCATCTGTCTTCTCTATGAGACACCTCTCTTTCGTTGAGTCTTTACTCGGATTCCTCCCACTACCCTGCCCCTTCTCCACCACTCTCATCCTTACTGTATTTTATTTCATCCACAGTAAATAACTAAAACTGAAAAAAGCCCAGTATTTGACAAGGCAGAACTTCTTTAGGAAAGAAAAGAATGGACTTGATAATGGACTCTTGCAGAATCAACTTGAACCAAAGAAGTCTGGTGCTCCTCACTTCTCCCTGAATAGTGTAACATGATGTTTGGATGGTTGGGCAGGAGTAACAATGAAAGAAAACTGTAGATGGTATACAGAACAGTGCCAATAATATTTTTACTTAATCTGTATATAAGTGCAAGGGTTTGGTATTTCCCAGTCTATTTCCCAGTGGACAAGTGTCCACACCAGAAAGGGTACCACTACAACTTGCCTAAACCGGTAATACTTGGCAGTCTCAGCAGACTTATTCTCTCAGCCATAGAGATGATCATGCCAAGTCGGGGATTAGTCACATCGGAAGGAGACTGTATGTGTAAGATTACACAGTTGCTAACCTAATGCACTTGTATTATGGATACCTACTAAGTATTTCTACCAAGTACATCACTGTGGTATCTGTGACACTTACAAGAAAATAAGTTCCTATCCCTTCCCTTCTTACTCTGGCTCTGGATAGCACCTTTGACCCTGTGGAGCATGGGTACCATGGAAGGTCCTGGTTGCCAAGGGACAATCCCACAAGTAGCTCAGTAGATTAAGACATGCACTTGAACATGACTCAAGTTCAATGGAGCGAGCAGAGCACAGGGGTTACATATTCTTTTCTAATGGTGTTGCTTAGCAGACGGCTATCGTGTCCTAGATTAGTTGGAGTTATTTCCAGGTGTATGGTGTATCTGTCTGGAACCTTTCCTGGGTACTAAATTCACTCAGCATTTTTTAAAAGAATAAATGCATGTCCCATCATGGCAGAACTGGTATAGCAAAACCCAAGACTCAGGGCTTGCCTATGCTTAAAATGCTACAGCAACACAGCAACACCACTGCAGCTGTGCTACTGTAGTGCTTCAGCGTAGACACGACCTATGCTGAAGGGAGGTATTTTTCCATCAGCACAGGTAATCCACCTCCCCAAGAGGCAGTGGCTACATCAATGGAAGAACTATTCCATTGACCCAGCTCTGGCTGCTTGGAGACTTAAGTCAGCTTAACTACACATGGGTGTGGATTTTTCAGACCCCTGACCGATGTAATTAAACCAATCTAATTTTCTAGGGTAGACAAGGCCTTAGTCTTGATTGCTGCAGTAAAGATTTACATACTGTATTGAGTGCTCTTGGAAAGGTTTCACTTAAGAAGAATCATTTACTAATTTTGAAAAAGCTTTTAATTAACTAAAGTGCACATCATGTGCATTTTTTTTGCAGACTCTACAGCCTACTGAAATTGTCAGCTCTCAGGATTCTAAAGGATAAATGGCCCTGTGCATATAGTGCATGGAAGATGGAAAGAAGATTTATTGATTCAAAAAATGCTCATGCTTCTCTCAGTACAGGAGTCTTAGATTTCGTTTAAGTAAAATATATAATCTTGGGACATTTGTGTATTGTCCTGTCCCAGGCTCTAGCCTTTGCTTTTCCATTCCCCTCTCATTACATGGACAGGGAGGTAAACACCAAGCTAGCAATCCCTGGGACCTTTGGACAACAACAGTAAAGTCTTTGGGGCAAGGATAGTGTGCCTGTGTGTGTGCGCGTGCGCATATTCAGTGACTATACAATTGGGTCCAGACCCTGCCTGGGACTCTAGATGCTACCGTAATTCAAATAAGACACAACTACAAGCACCAGGGGCACTTTCAGGATACACTGCAGCAAAGAAGTTACTCAGCAGGCAAGGGCTTTTGTTTCCCTCTCTCTGACTGTTCTCAAGCAAGTGCAGAGAACTAGCAAGGGGGCAGAGATAGCTTCCAAACTCCATCCTCACTAAAGGATGTGCCTGATGTGGCTTATGAGTAAGGAAATGTGATCAAACTGCTTCTTTGAATCTGCCCGCTCATTTGTCCACCTTCTATCCCACTACCATTCATGCAGTGACCATAGTGCAGGCAGATGTAGGATCAACACATGTCAGGTGTCAACCATCTGAGGTGAGTAGCAGGGAGTGTTTGCCAACAACAACAGATTTGGTAAGAGGTCAAGCTGAACAATGAACAGATCTGAAGCTACTTAAACAAAATGTCATCGGAAAAGGATGTTCATTATTCTGGGCAGAGAACAGAGAGAAAGTAGAACTGTGAATTACAATGAACAGAGATTAAATAGCTCCCTGTGTTGAATTAAAGGATTTAAATTATCATCTTGATGTATAATGAATGTGAAAACATAGCACTTAATTAAATGGCACATGATAGAATAACTTTGTTATGCTTTAAATTGCTTAAGTTATCAAAGTATTTCTTAGATTTAGCAATTGTTTAGCAGTATCCCTCACCCCCATGATGTTTGCCAAGATGTTGTTCAATTAGCCTCGGTTCAGGCTTTGAAAGCAGATTATAGAATAAAAAAGTCACTCCATATTTTGCAAACACCATCACCAAAATCAAGGGAACAATGCACTTGGACTCACTATCATGATGAAGCCCTCAGACGCTGCTGAGACACACTGATGTGCTAGAGGGGGCTCTCAGGAGCCCCTTTCAAAATTCTGCCACCAAACTGAAGGGAGGTTGGGGCTGATATCCCTGCCTAGGACAGGGTTCAGTTCCCCACTTCCTTGGGATTAGAGCTAAATCCCACCTACTAGAGATGACTTGTGTGAAGGGTCACAGAAATGGGTTGGGAATGCAACATGCCCCATAGGCATGTTTTTACCGGACTTTCTCTTCCAGGAAAGCAACTACAGTCTCCTGCTTGTTGCTTTAGGAAACAGATCAACAGTGGGGAAAAACTGTACTGTACAAGCAGTTAAACATACGATGCCACTGCACCTTGAGAACAGGTGTATGCAGAAGAACACAGCAAGCCTTTGTTCTTTCCCATCAGGTTTAGTCACAACTTCTTGGCCCAAGGAGCAGATCTAAATGATTCACCTGCCTTTGTGCAAAGAGAGGACCAGAAGAGCTGAAACACGCCAGTCAGTCAGCAGCAGTTCAGCAGATGCACAAGAACAGCCACCATAATATGTCACTATGGTCCCATTGTCACATGGTCTTACTGCTGCTTATTAAGACCGTAACAGTGCACAGAAAGGATGGGAACAACGACAATGGTCCAAAGAGAGGACAGCTCATACAATCAAATCTAAGACTGGATACGTATATGACACAACCATCAAAGACAAAAATACTTACAGCTACTGCTATTCTTCCTAGTACGTGCTCTGGAATTTTTCTGTAAACATCCAAAGAACCGCCTGTAGGGACAGAGAGACAAAGTGTGATTAGTTAATATAAAATCAAATACTATCCTAGATTTAAAGGTTTTCTAGCCCTTTGGTTATTAATAAAAATGCCATAAACAACATAACAGTAATAGTGTCAGAAGTAATTGACCTTAAATAACATTCATTCTCTGAACAACAATAGGCGACAGCTCTCAACATCTCTTTTCTTCCCACGTTTGCAAAGATATTACTAACGTCTTTTCAGAATACATCCATATCGCAGGACAGAAAGCAAAAAACAGACTTTATTCTAGAGAACTGAACAAGGTTTGATGCACCTTAATTTACTTCTTAGTAATCTAAAGACTTCAGAAGAATTACAACGGATTACGAAGTCAAAATCATTAACACCTGGTCACAAAAAGCCACGTACAACTGATGCTATCAAAAGCTATTGGTATCTAGCATAGTGGAACGTGCCCCTGAAATCAACCTTCCCCTGCAGATCAAACACATAAGGATTGACTGCGCCTCAAAGTCACAACTCTGAACTAAGGGATGTCTGGAGATGCAACAGAGAGCTTCTAGGCACACAGAGAAAGCTTCTGCTAGTATATTCCTTTATTTACTACTCGCCCACAACTCAGTAGGGCCAGCCACTATATGTGTAGAAGATAGAGTACACTGGTTTCTGATGGGATGCCAGGCATCCCCAGAAGACTAGAAAGGACAGTTTCCACTTGCCTACCTTTTATTAAATTATTTATTCTGGAAATTCATGCCCAATTAATGAAAAAACCCATTTAAAAATTATAAAGTTTGTTCAGGAAAACAAATTTAAAATTGAGGATGTAAAATAGATGAACAACATATAGGTGAGCCAGCTCTGATTTCCTGGCTTGTGAGGGTGTAAATCAAAGCATAAAACAGATGCAAAGAGGGATTTTCAGATTTGCTAGGTGCCGCTTCCATCAAAGACAATGTGATTTTACCAAAGAATCCAGCTTGAGCAGAGTTAGGCCAACACTGCAAAATTTTGAAAATCCCACCCTTTGCACTTGTTTATGGTTGAATTAAAAATCATAAAAGACATTCTGTAATTCAGGAGTCCAGAGAATAATCACAGGATTCTTAATCCATTCTGGACTCCTGTTCCATTCTTCACCTGTTAGTTGTGTGAGTAATAGTTACTCTAAAGAGCTACTCCGGTTTCTTCATGTTCTCCATCTTTGGAAATACTGTATTTGTGCTGGTCTTCACTAACACTGCTCTATCTCATTTCCTTAAGGAGATAAGGTGGGTGAGGTAATATCTTGAATTCCACAGAGTGTATACGCTTGAAAGCTTGTCTCTCTCACCAACAGAAGTTGGTCCAACAAAAGATATTACCTCACCCACCTCGTCTCACTAATATCCTGGGACCAACACGGCCATAACATAGTTTTCTTAAAATCATTTTTATTTATGTGTTAAGTTTGTTTTTAAATGTAGAGTACCTACGTTCAAGGCATTAGACTGGACTTAAATTTTTAAAGTGAATTTAGATGGGCTCTTACACAGTATGATGAAAGGTAGCACAGTCTCACATGTCTATTCAACACCATAGAAGGTCAACTGTCAGGACAACCAGGTGACCAGCCGTGGCTTGAGCTGGAGCAGGGGAAGGAGCAGTCTGTCAGAACTACCAGACAGCAGGGAGCATCCCCAACAGGGTGTCAACACTGAGCAGACAGGAGTGGCTGCTTTCATTAGGAACCAGTATACCTGCTTTGGTTAGACCCTTGCTTGTGGATTGGCTGATATCTCACAGGTAATTATCTCAAATGACACATCAGGCTCAGAGCACTCATCACAGAAAGAGAAGGCTGCTCACAGGCTCAGGTCATTCTTATTCATGTACATGAGTCTACTGAGCAGTGTACATTTACCGCTGCAAAAAAATGGTCTATTCTCACACATCAGCAGCCAAATCTTGTGCTTAAAAAGTGAATAGTTTGACTATAGACAGTGCAGTGGAAGAAAGCAAAGAATACTGATCTTCAAATACCCAGACATTTTCGTTGTGCAAAGCACACAGTGGACAAAAATTATGGTCAATGTTCAAAACTGGGAGCCTAAAGTTAAGCTTCTAAATACACATGCAGGCACCTAAACAAACAGGACCTGATCTTTAAAGGTGCTGAGAACTTGCAGCTTCCATCAACTTCAATGAAATTTGTGGGTACTCTGCACTTCCAAAGAGAAGACAGAGATAATAAAAACAATCCAACAATGTATTTCACCATCTTTATTTAGTAAAATAGCATTTTTATTAGAGATGTAAAAGTGAAACGGCAAATAAGTCTCATTTTATGTTCCCATTGATCTTGAAGATCAATTGGCAGGTGCCAGGATGAGCCAGGTCAAGCAGTTCAAGCTCTGCACTTCAGTATTTGTAAACCATGATTCACGTAGTTTTCTTTGCTTTCAAGTCCATAAGAGGAGAATCAATACTACTGTGTGTGTGTTTTTACTCTGCATCTCTTTAATATATAAGTATCCCCAAACATACAGATGCAAAGTGTCGAGCTAACCTTAGAGCTCCATCTGTGATTAGCTATTCCACAAAGGAAGTACTTATTCACACAGCCATCCATGGAATTCACTGCCATAGGACACTTTTGAGACACAGTTCAATGGGATTTTTAAAAGAGGAGACTGGATACACACAAGTCTTTATACACAACTATTCTAAGACAGGAAGGCTTGTCAAAAATGGTTACTAGGGGTTAAAAAGTGTCATGTTTAAGGGCTATTCACTTGCAGGGGTTAGGAGGTAAATGTTTCCATCTTCACCTGCAGCCATAAGAAAGTTTTGACAAGGTCCCATTATGTGAGTTTTGTTCTTCCTTTACATTATTGTTTACAGATCATTGCCAGAGGGAGTGCATACCGCATTACATGGACCAGAGTTCTTTTCCAATATGATTCCAAGAAACTTTTGCATGGTCAGTAAATACCAGTGTTGTGCAACATTATGAAAGATGCACATCTTAAAGGGTTAACTGTTCTTATACAAGAATTCAGAATGGCAAACATTTACAAATAGGTACTTCTGTCACTTTTTAATTGCATTTGAATTTGCCTGCTCACTTATAGACCCTGATCTTCAGATTGTAAGTAGATGCACATTGTAGCATTTCCAAATATTTCCCTACTTGGAATGCCCACAACGTGATATGCACATTTAAATACCAATTTGTACACAAGTTTCCAGCAGCCTGTTCTCAACCCCAGAGTACATTAATGAGAACACAAATATTGAAAATCAAACCCATTGGGGGCAATGTTTGTACAGTACAAGAACATCAATGAACTTCACATCTGGGTTTTGTTGAATGAATATATATATATATTATATATAAAAAAATAAAAAACTTAGCATTTACAGAAGATCAGAGCCACAACTCATCTATGTAAATGGGTTGCTATGAACTTCAGAACAGCAAAGGGAAGCGCAAAAAGAATGATCATATCTAGAATGTAGAACAGGTTATTGTAATGAGCAGAAATATATAAAAAATTCTGAAAGACTTTATTTGCGATCCTCAACGGAAGAAAGAAAAGAAGGTAGCCAACAATAGTCGTTGACACACATCTGTTTTATGTAAACTTCCTATGAGAGAGCCATCTTTGCATGACTATTTATATTATAAATTTCTTGCAAGACTTCTATTTCTTCATATCCAACTTAGTAAAAAAAAAAACCTAGCTATGACAGAAAATGCTGGCTCATGAGAAATTCATAGAGCATCACAGATTATTGCTTCAGCGATGTAATGACAACATAAAACTAAGACTAGAATCCTGGAAAATGTTTGAGTTTTCATGCACCAGACACTGGAAGACTGCATCTGTCATGCAAGAGAGACTCTCAGACTTGATAGACAGGATAGCAATGATTATAAATCGCTTTAATAAGATTACTTTGCTTGTTGAAAGTGCCTTTTATCCAAGGATCTCAAAGCACAAAATTTCAAGGTAAAAGTGCTAATAAATCTCCAGAATGACACTGGAACCAGATCACAGGGTAGGGTGTACTATAGGCCTAAAAGAGATTCAGATTGGAAAAAATAAGGATACACTCCAAAGGAAACTGAGTGCAGCAGAGCTAAACAGCTGTGTTGGAAAATAATTTGTTATCTTGCAATTACGAACCAATTTTCACTGAAAACACATAGGACATTGGGTTAATAGATTTCTTTAAAAGAAAATCTGTTTTGGCTATTGAAACATTAAAAGAAAAGAACAGCTGTTTTGTCAGTGAAGACAGATTGCATGGAAGAATCAAATATCAAAATACAGATTAAACTAGCACTTATTTCTGTTCTATTTATATTTTCAATAAAAGTAAATGAAATTACATTCAGAAAAATATTGTGTATAATGAAATATTTAATGTAAAGTGGTAATTCTAACATCCTTTTTAAAATGATCATATTCTCCAACACATTGGAAGTATATATCTTTAAATTTATTTATTTATTTATTTATTTTATTTTTTTTTACAATTAAGAGTACACAAAATAGTCAACTCACCATCCATGAATTCTGTACACAGTGAAATTCTGTTTTCTACAAAAAAAGCGCCATAAAATCCTATGATATAAGATGAGTCACACTGTAAAAAGAAAAAAGAACCTATTCAAAAAAGCCTCTGCATAAAGACTACAGACAAACATAATTAAAAGTAAGTGTTATAAAAAGAATACCTTATAAAGGATTTCTAATTCCGACATAATCTGCTTTTGGAGTTCCAGTGTAATATCTAAAGGTATGAGCTAAAAATATAAACATTAGAAACATTATCTGTTCTGAAATAAAATACAAGTAAATTGTATCGAATTAAAATCAACAGCATATATGGATAGTCTGTATGTGAAAGAGAATGTGGGAGCCAGAAATGGCAGAGAAAGGAAACTGGAGGCCAAAGGACAGAATTAATTACTTTCAAAAGCTAGTCACAGGTTAAACTGACTATAGAACCTACTTCGGCCACACACATTCCCTAAGGAATAGGAGGAATAATTTACCCTAACAGTATTAGGCAGCACCACCTAGCACAGTGGTTCTTAAACTTTTGTATTGGTGACCCCTTTCACACAGCAAGCCTCTGAGTGCAACCCCCCCTGATAAATTAAAACAATTTTTTTATATTAAACACTATTATAAATAATGGAGGTGAAGCAGGGTTTGGGGGTGGAGGTTGACAGCTCATGACCCCCATGTAATAACCTCATGACCCTCGAGGGGTCATGACCCCTAATTTGAAAACCCTTGGCCTAATACTTTGCACTTAAAAAGGCATCTTTAACTCAAGGATACTACAGCACTTCTACATATATTCAACCACACCTGAAAAATGCTATCCTCATTTTACAGACAGGGAAGCTGGAGCACAGAAAGACAATGTCAATCAAATCTGTGGTAAGTGCATAGACAGAGCTCAGGTCAACTGATTTCCAGCCTTGGCGTGAGCACTTTTCAGCTGTGGCTGGCCATGAAACACCTAGAACTCTGGACCCCGATAAACTCTGCAGAATGTAGCCAAGACACTTCACACATTCTAAGCAACTCCTGTAGCATTTAAGCGAATTCTCCAGCACAAGTCAGTGTGGATACTACTGTAGGAGTGCATGTGCCCCATGCACATGAGGCCCAAGTATTTTGAATAGTGGCGTATGTCAGGGGCTGTGCATGTGTCCTGTGCCTTCTTGTGCTCCAGTACAAAGGATAAGGGGCAATGACTCTCCCCCAGGTCCCTCACAATTTAAAGACCATGTTGCTGAGGACTCCAAAAAGCAGGGATGGAGGACTGGTCGTGGGATCTGCACTGACTACAACATCTGAAAGAACCACAGTTACCACTGTCTCCAAGTATGTGTCAGTATGGATCCTACTGTACAGGACTGGCAAACAGTACTCCTGGACGGTGAGAATGAAGAGCGCCAGCTGCATTAGTCAGCTAGCGATTGAAGTACAGCTCTCTCAAATCTGGCATCAGTACTAACCATCACGACAAGGGTGTAAAGTTTAACAAATATCAATGGCTTGCTCCATATTGCTGCTTTGCAAATCTCAGATACTTGTTCTGAAGCACAAAGACAAAGACACTATATATGCCCTGGTGGAGCATGCCCTGATGCCTGGAGAGACTCACCAGCTAACTGATAACAGGAGATGCTCTGACTGATCCACTTAGAGATTTTCGTTGATGAGATGGTTTGTCTTTTGAACCAGCTGGATACAGCAAAAAAAACATGAGGAGGAAGATTAAACATTTTGGTCTTGTGATAACAGAGCAAGGCTCTGGAAATGTCCAAAGTAGCTTCTTCTCTTCTGGCATTGAATGGGGCTTTAGGAAGAAAATGGGTAAGTTAATTGACTACTTCAGGTGAAGCTCCAAGACGACCTTAGGGATGAATTTAGTATGTGTTTTTTTTGTCCCTGTGAAAAGCTACGTAGGGAGGTCTGGTCATAATGGCTTGGAGCTTGCAGACCCTCCAAACTGAGATGATGACAACCAGAAAGACTGTCATAAGAGTAAAGTGATGAATCAAACAATCCAATAACAGCTCTAACAGAGACTCCATAAATGTTAGGAGGACAATGTTGAGAGTCCATGTAGAAGGCAGGTCTCTAACAGGTGGGTAAGTAAGCAGGAAGTCCTTAAAGGAATCTCAGTACTGTTGGATGTGAGAAGATGAGTATGACTATATTGGAGCGGGCATTCCAAAATAGCTGCAAGATGGAAACACTAAGTGCAAATGCAGCTTGTTTCAAGTGCAGCTTGTAACTGAGGATCCTGAGTTTCAGAGCCTCTGCTGGCTCCAGATTACGTTGGAGTGCTCATATGGAGATTCATTTCCATTTGGAGGAGTGGATCTTTAATAGATGGCTTCCTGCTCTGCATGAGGATTTCTTGAATTTGTTGAGAACAATCTGTCAGCAGTGTTCAATCAGCCAACATCCACACCGTCAGGTGCATGGTTTGAGCGCAATATCTGGCAGTGGTTTTGAGATATTACATCCAGGCAGAATGGGAGATGGATGGGAGCCTGAATAAACACGGGCAAGAGAGCAGAGCCAAAACTGCCTCAGGCAGAAGGGAGCTCTTCGGATCAACTGCCTGACTTTTAATTTCACCCTGGAGAACAGGGGAGTTACGGGAGAGATGTATAGGAGGCCCGGTGATCACCATCGCAGGAAGATGTCTGGCAAAAAACACAGGTTCATCCCTCCTCTGGAACAGAAATATGGGCACTTGAGAATGTCTTCAGAGGCAAACAGTTCTATCATGGGAATACCCCAATGGCAAAATATGGGCACTGTGATGGACATCTGCAGTCACCACTTGTGGTTGGTTACCATATGCTGGGTTGAAAAGTCTGTCAGGTGGTAGCTGGCTCCTGGAAGAATTAGAGCCAATAGGGTTAGCCCCTGGTGAGGACACCAAGTGCATAGTCTAATGGCTTTTCCGCATGAAGGGGAAAGGCAAGTGCCTCCTTGCTTGTATATGCAGTATATTAAGGACGTGTTGGCTGTCCAATTCTACGACAATGCAGGCCACTGGATGACCCTCAGCTCTAGGACATTCAGATGCAGCTTCAAATCATCCTGAGACCAGGTCCCCTGCATCTGCAGATGATCCAGATAGGCACCCTAACCTGTCTCTGAAGTGTCTGTGATGAGTGTTATCATCAGGGAGTGGGATCAAGAAGGAAAGCCCTTTCTGGACATACTCTGGGTCCAACCACCAAGTGTGGTCCTGCAGGACCTGGGGCAACATCCCAGACAAAAAAATTTCCATCTTTGATTCACTGAAAATGCTGAAAAAACCCAACTGGTTTCACAAATCAATTTTTTTTTATTTTTCAGAACTGCCAACAAACTGAAAAAACAGTTATTCATCCAACTCTAGTTGGTGCTGCTTCTCTACCCATGTTTCAGTGAGTGTTATTATGGCTGGCATCTGCCACATGGCCAGCTCCAACAGTTCCCCATTTATGATCATGATGATTCTGGCTGCCCCAGGAGCTGCCAAACTATCGAAAGGCCTATAAGCTTTCTCACATATATGATAGGAAGTCTCTATTGCCCGAATCTTAGCAATTCTCATAAGGAGTTCTTAGAATGACTGGAAGTCATCTGGCACCAGATATAGTGCCAAAGACATGGCCTCATTGGGCAATGACAATGACTGGTCCTTCAGTGGCAAAAGAGGATTCTGTTGTAGTTGTTCTGCCCCTGGGTATTTTTTTCCCTTGGAAGTCTGGCATAGGTGGTCTGTCCAGAGAAGCTGATGGAGAGAATGATCTCTTCCTCTTCCTTGAATGTCATGTGGACCAGCTCCTAGAGGTCTGGGATGGGAGACCCCAATAAGTCCAAAAGGGACACAGTGGCATGTCATATGATTGGCTTTGGTCAGTCCAAAGCTGTTCCTGACCAAATGACCACTGAGCCCTGTCAGCAGAGCAGACAGACCTTCTTGTGAGGTTGGCCACAGATCTCAGAGGAGAGAATTCTCTGCTTAAAAAGTGGAAGGAACATATGTGCTGGAGACTGAGAGATTGAATGGACCTCTTCTAAGGGCAGCACCAAGACATGAGTCACACTCCGTACCAGAGTTTTTACTAATGGCCTGGGTCAGTGCCCAAGGAGTCCTCCTCTGTGTTACAAGCTGCTCATCACCAGCTCTCAACACCATCTGGGCATGGTAGTTTTATCCTTAGATGGTCAGTCTTTGTGGGAAGATGCTGGAGTTCTGCCTGGAATGCCTATCTCTGTATTTGGAGCAACCTCTCTCATGCCAGAATAAGGTATTGGAGGTGTCCACAGCACTGGTGGAGTCAGCTTTGGTGCCAGAGGCGTCTGTGCCATTGCCAGGTCTCGCCTCGATGCTGCCTTCTCTGTGCTGATCTTTGGGGTTGCTTAATAAAACTGGCTTGTTCACTATCAGCACTCTGGAGCTAGTTTCCTCAGGACCTGAAGAAACCTTTGAATATTGCTCCAGGAGATGAAGCTTCAGCCACAGGTCTCACAACCGATGCATTCTTGGGGAGAATGAAAGGCACTGTATATGCTCAGTGCATGTGACACTCCTAAGCGAAAAGAGCACTGCTATTCCCATCTTTCAGTGAAATTCAGTTCACTGCAGAAGGGGCAGGGCTTAAAACCCACAGGTTTCAAATCTGCCACATTGAGTGGGACTGTACAGGAGGTATGACCCGTGAATATTCAGTCCAGATGGGTCAATATCATTCACAGAAGTCATATGTCAATGCATCAGAAGAGTCGTGGGGGTTTTATTGAAGAGTTCGAGAAATTTAGCCAAATCTAGGAACTAGTGGGTCAGACACCAGCTTCCTTCTCTCAACCATAGGGAGTAAGAGGGAACCAAAGGAGGTCCATGGCTGACTCACCCTTTACATCTTTGTATAGGAGCGTAAGGAGGCACAGGGTACATGCACAGCCCCAAACGACAAGGCTATTCAAAAGACTAACTTGTGCATGTGTGTACCTACAGTGGAAGTCCACACGGACACATATTCCAAGAACAATATGAATTGACATCATGTACCAAGCTCATGTCTGGAGTAACAGCCTAATAGTGTAAAATTTAAAGCTTCCCTGGCTCTTGCAAGTTCATGGGGAACTTCATTCTTGGGCGGTTTTGGAACTCCGTTTGGTCAGGAATTTAAGTAAAATCACGAACATCTGAATTAAATTCAGCGCTGAAGGTATACGAGAACGATTGAATATGGCAGATGTTAACACAACCAATATGTCTCCCTGACTCCCGCATTTAAAGACCATCTATAAATTCAAGTAATACCTTGGAAATTCTGAATAAGCAGCAAAAGCTAAGGAGTGCCTTTATGGCTCTCCATTTTCAGACAATGCAGTCAGCATCTATGAAAGGGAAGCAATGAAAGGCATAACCATTTATGACCCATGAGGGCCCAGCCAGGTTGAAGATTTGCCATACTACTAACTATTTTGTAACTTTTATTGTCTTTGGAGAAATAAATAGCTATCTTCAGTCTTGGCACAGTAGCCTTTTGCACCATTGGTTCAAAAATTAGAAGATTTGTTATGTAACATGAATAGGTCAGTTATATAGGCAATTGCTCTATTTGCCTTAGTGGTGGCAAAAACAAGGAAAGAATTGCGAGAAGTTAATTTTCTTTGTGGCCTAAACGGGTCAACTTAGTCTCAGCTTTTGTAATTTCATGTTGTTTATTATTTTATGCGGTGTTTTAAATGTGTCATTTGAATTTAGGAGAAGAATTGAACCTGATATTTTATCTTTTATATTGTGATGACTTAAATATTTGTGCTAGTTTTGTTGAGCATTATGGTTAATTACTAAGATGCTACACTAATACATCTGAAATTGATTGACACTAAATGCATGTTATCCTTACTTCCCCACCCACTTGCTATCTTAGAGTTAGAACTATAGAGCAGAAGCAATACTTTTGCAGAATTAACAGAACACAAATTATGTGTTGCATATACTGCTGAGAAACAAAATAAGAGAGACCATTTACAAACATACATTTTACAGTATTGATGTCCATCTAAAAGAAAAAAGCATAGTTTCTATCAAGAGTTTGCTTTAGGGTTCTTTATAAAAGCTCTCACTAAATTGTAACTAATATAGGGCTGCCAAGAAATATTTAACACACTTCTCTAGATCAATAGTCATTTGCCAGCAATATTCACTTACATTTTTCAGTCTGAAAAACTTAAAATAATTTGCTGGAACACTATAGCAGTTTTACCCATTAACATATTAATTTAATTTAATCCTACTTCAAAATATAAAGATTAATTTTTTATTACATACTACGGACAATAAAAAGTCTCTGCTCTCTTCACTAAAGCTTTCACTGACCTAAGCACTGACTAGTTAGCATGGTTGGTGTCAAATACAGCACCAGTATCCAATCACCCAGGACCTGGCAAGAAAGGTCTCCCATTGTTTTGAATTAAATTATAATTACATACAGACTCTGCATTCTAATGTTAAAGATGACCTGCAGAGGGATAACCCTACAACTTCTGTATGTGCTTCATCCCCATGTACTCCAAATAAATAAATGATGAATGGGGAACCTAAAAGAAAAAAGTTACAAAGTTACATGCCAGCTCTGCTGTGACAGTCCTGAATGCATTGCCAGGAAACCCCAGATTAGGCAGCCAATACATAGGAGCCACAGTAAATGTTGCATTTTCCACATTATTAGCGAGGTCACTGCTAACTGTATCCAAACACATAGAACTGGCTCTATTGACCAGCAGGGTTCCATTGTATCTGAGCTGAAGCTGGTTGGCATGACTTTAGAAAATCTAAAGAGACCCATATGTTTAACCCTAATTTATCATCTGAATAACCCCATGCTATTTAGGACTTTCAGCACTGTAATTGGGCCAAAAGTGGGGGGGAAAAGGCTGCATGTCCTCCCCTAAATCCAAACAAAGAATCAGAATCATAGATGATTAGGGTTGGGAGAGACCTCAACTAAACTATCCCAGCCAGGGCTTTGTCAAGCCAAGCCTTAAAAACTCTAAGAATGGAGATTTCACCATCTCCTTAGAAAGAAAAGGAGTACTTGTGGCACCTTAGAGACTAACAAATTTATTTGAGCAAATACATTTGTTAGTCTCTAAGGTGCCACAAGTACTCCTTTTCTTTTTGCAGATATAGACTAACACGGCTGCTACTCTGAAACCTAGTGAAATAGTGTTTCCTAATATCCAACCTAGACCTCCCCCACTGCAACTTGAAACCATTGCTCCTTGTTCTGTCATCTGCCACCACTGAGAACAGCCGAGCTCCATCCTCTTTGGAACCCCCCTTCGGGTAGCTGAAGTCTGCTATCAAATCCCCCCTTTCTTCTCTTCTGCAGACTAAATAAGCCCAGTTCTCTCAGACTCTCCTCTTAAATTATGTGTCCGAGCCCCCAAATCATTTTTGTTGCCCTCCGCTGGACTCTCTCCAATTAGTCCACATCCTTTCTGTAGTGGGGGGCCCAAAAATTGGGTGTAATACTCCAGATGTGGCCTCACCAGTGCTGAATGGAGGGAAATAACACTTTCCTCGATCTGCTGGCAATGCTCCTACTAATGCAGCCCAATATACCATTACGCTTTTTGGCAACAAGGGCACACTGTCGACTCATATCCAGCTTCTCATCCACTGTAATTCCCAGGTCCTTTTCTGCAGAACTGCTGCTTAGCCAGTCAGTCCCCAGCCTATAGCAGTGCATGGGATTGTTCCATCTTAAGTGCAGGACTCTGCATGTGTCCTTTTTGAACCTCATCAGATTTCTTTTGGCTCAATCTTCCAATTTGTCTAGGTCACTCTGGACCCTATCCCTACCCTCAAGAGCAACTCACTCTCTCCCAGCTTAGTGTCATCCCCGAACTTGCTGAGGCTGCAATCCATCCCATCATCCAGATCATTCATGAAGATGTTGAACAAAACCAGCCCCAAGATCGACCCCTGGGGCACTCGTTTGATACCGGCTGCCAACTAGCCATGGAGCCGTCGGTCACTACCCATTGAGCCCGACGATCTAGCCAGCTTTCTAACCACCTTATAGTCCATTCATCCAAACCATACTTTTTTAACTTGCTGGCAAGAATACTGTGGGAGACCATATCAAAAGATTTGCTAAAGTCAAGGTGTATCACGTCCACCATTTTCCCCATATCCACAGAGCCAGTTATCTCATCATAGAAGGCAATCAGATTGGTCAGGCATGACTTGCCCTTGGTGAATCCATGCTGACCGTTCCTGATCACCTTCCTCTCCTCCAAGTGCTTCAAAATGGATTCCTTGAGGACCTGCTCCATGATTTTTCCAGGGACTGAGACGAGACTGACTGGTCTGTAGTTCCCCGGATTCTCCTCCTTCCCTTTTTAAAAAATGAGCACTCTATTTGCCTTTTTCCAATCATCTGGGACCTCCCCCGATCGCCATGTGTTTTCAAAGATAATGGCCAATGGATCTGCAATCACATCAGCGAACTCCCTCAGCCCTCTCGGATGCATTAGATCCAGCCCCATGGACTTGTGCATGTCCAGCTTTTCTAAATAGTCCTTAACCTGTTCTTTAACCACTGAGGGCTGCTCACCTCCACCCCATACTGTGCTGCCCAGTGCAGCAGTCTGGGAGCTGACCTTGTCTGTGAAGAGCGAGGCAAAAAAAGCATTGAGTACTTCAGCTTTTTCACCATCATCTGTCACTAGGTTGTCTCCCTCATTCAGTAAGGGTCCCACACTTTCCCGGACTTTCTTCTTGTTGCTAACATACTTGTAGAAACCCTTCTTGTTACCCTTCACATCCCTTGCTAGCTGCAACTCCAATTGTGCTTTGGACTTCCTGATTATACCCCTCTATGCTCGAGCAATATCATTATGCCCCTCCCTAGTAATCTGTCCAAGTTTCCACTTCTTGTAAGCTTTCTTTTTGTGTTTAAGCCCACCGAAGATTTCTTTGTTCATCTTGGTCACCTGCCATATTTACTATTCTTTCTGCACGTCGGGATGGTTTGTTCCTGCGCTCTCAATAAGTCTTCTTGAAAATACAGCCAGCTCTACTGGACTCCTTTCCCCCTCAATTAGCCTCCCGGGGATCCTGCCCATCAGTTCCATGAGGTAGTCAAAGTCTGCTTTTTTGAAGTCCAGGGTCTGTATTCTGCTCCTATCCTTTCTTCCTTTTGTCAGGATCCTGATCTTGATCATCTAATGCTTTCTCTTCGTCTTTGCTCATGCTCCTTTTGTGCATAGTTTCCTTGCAACAACTGGGTTTTGTTTGCAGATAGCAAATTTTAAGGTGGAAGAGGTCTATGTGGGATGGGACACTGCTTAATACACCAAGAGGACATAATTTCCCACACCCATTACTACTGACACACAGGCAATAAATAAGGATCTGGCAACACCCTTCACAACTGCAATGCACATGGTTTGAATGTGCTGAAAGAAAATGAAATTTAAACTCTGCACACAGCAAATAAACCTTGCAGCATCTCTGAAATGACTGGTGGGGCAAAGAAAGGAAAAATTGTGTCCTGCTCCTGGACATATTGAGAGCAGAAAGAGAGGTTAAATTCATCAAGTATAAATGAACTTGCTGTGAACTTACTGAGCATCGTTCAGCACATATAGAAGCAGAACAGTTCAACTGATTTCAAGGAAACAGTTGCGGGTCAATCCTTAACATGTGGCAGGGTTGGCAATTTCCTGGGAAAACCAGTTTAGGACAGGTCGCTGGTAAATACCATCCCACATAGACCTCTTCCACCTTAAAATTTGCTATCTGCAAACAAACCCCAGTTGTTGCAAGGAAACTATACACAAAAGGAACATGAGCAAGGACAAAATGGGGTGGGGGGAAAACTGGGGAAAATAATTGCATCAATGTCTAGCATCATCATCAAGCACAGAAAGCATCTTTTCAGCTTTTGGATACATCCATTCAAACTTGAGAAAGCGGCTTGGTCTATCCACTATATCAAGTTGGTCCTCTGCTACAGAATGTTTGGACTGGTATCCGCAACTGCTTCTGACTGCTTAATGCCTCACGCATACTACTCTCCATTATTGTCATTTTCCTATAATCAAGTGTTTTCAACTTTTTTTAATATATAAATATTGAAAACTAAAATGAGTCATGACATGTCTATCTTCTTGAGAAAATAACAAAAACCATCCCAATGTTCAATATTATAATTACATGTATTAATATTATGCCCACTGCAGTTTTACTTTTTATGCGTACAACCCTAAATTATTACACAAATTTACTGCCATATGTAACCACAAATTGAATAACTAAAACGAAGCGTAATGAGATATGCATTAACAAAACAGCTTTTAACACAGAAAACGCCTTACGCTGGGACTAACTTTTCCCAAGGCAGAAAAAAACATGATTTAACACCATGTCATTCCTGACAAATGGGGAAAAAAACTCAGGTGCTAATTGCAACTATCTACCTTCTAGAAAAGCCAAAGCCAGAGTGGGAATGGTGGATCAGAAGTGTCTGACCCAACTGCGGCTTTTCCGAAATTAGGAGAGATGATGATCCACAACTGGAGCTATAGAGGAGAGTTCTGGGAAGGAGGCATTTTATTAAATGACATACCTATGGTGCTTAACAGTGGAGTATCTGTGCAGCTCATAAGCATTAATAAATTCTGCCTCATGCCACTCCATGGTAGGAAAGTAGTAGTATTCCCATTTTACAGATGAGAAACTGAGGCACAGAAGGGCTCTATGAACACACACACACAGAGAGAAAGGAACTGGAACACTGAATTCAGGGAGAAAGAACCAGGAAACAAATAAGAAGAGGGAGCAATAAGCAGGAAGGCAATACACACACACAAACCCCCTCACTCTACCTCACTCTAAGCCTGTCTACACTGTAGTTTTACAGCCCTGCAGCCCAAGCCAACTAACACGGGCCAGCCACAGGTTTTGAATTGGAGTATACATACAGTAAGGTCACACAGCTACTCTGTGTAACATCTGCATTGAACCTAGATCTCTTGTCTATCAGTCTTGCACCCTGAACCACAACATACTCCTTCCCTCCTGATGGAATGACAGAATGCCACAGTAATGATAGTAGTATTAAGAATATCAACTCCCCTGCTTAAAATAAAGCAACCTATAAACATGCTAAGCAGCATAAAACATATGAGAATTTGACTACTTAACGTTTCAAAAAGGAAGGGTTAAATCTAAAAGAGAAATACCTGTGCACATTTCCTCTGCTCTCCTCTACACCTCCAGGACAAATAAGGATGAGTTGTCAAGTTAAATACAAGCAGTCAAGTGACTGAATTATAATTTACTCTGTGCTCAATTTAAATTAGTGTGAGGCTATTAAAATATCCAGTATAAATACGGCAATTCATCACAAGCTGTCATGGATGACTTCATCTATTTGCTGGAGTGGCATACGTTCCACTAAAGGGAACGAGAGTAAAATCACAGGTCAAATTAAGCTGCTATTCTGTTTTAATTCACTTATTTAATCTGTGGCGACATAATTGTCTTTTACAGTATGTACAACTCAAAGGAAATTTGGGAGTATTATAGTCAGGATACAAATGATTAATCAAATGATCCATTTAAATGCTAGTTTAAGAGCAGCAAAAACTAAAACAGCTGAAGAATGGCAATCAGCCACAATACACACAATGCTAGGATTTTTCATCTGCTCTTAGATGGATTTTTCCCCCAATTAAAAAATAAGTAATATTAGGAAATCTATTAAATCCTCCATGCATTATCTAGCTGAAAAGTTTTTATGACAGACTCTAATGGTGTTGAGAGATTCAGTCTGCAACATGTATTTTTTTTCTACTCAGTCTACTTGCAATTTTCAAGACTATCCACCAGTACAAAGCACCTTATCAACAGGTTTTACAAGTGTTAACTTGGGTTGCCAAATCATTATGTAATATTTACATTTAATAGAAATATACTCATGTAAGAATAACTTTACACATTTGTAGCCCTTTCAATTCACAGAGATCACAGTGTCCTCTAATATTCGTCTGCTTTACACTGATCAATCCTCAACATTCTTAAGACAAAGGTCTTAATGCCCTCATTTTTTAGATGGGGAAACTGAGTCAGAGGTAAGTGACTTGCTCAAGGTGACAGAGCAAATTAGTGACAAAACGGGGACAGAGATGCAGTTTCCTGATTCCTACTTTTGCGACCATGATGTTATAAACAAATGACAATACGCATGTCCCGCAATGCAATTTTTGAAAGGGCACAGAATAAGTACATTTTAATTAATATTGATATGGACCATCAAAGTAGTAACATTTAGCAATCAAAATCCAGGCTAACAAACCCACAAGATACTAACTAACCCTTGGGGACTGGTCGACTCCTTAGGACCTCCTTAGAGGGAAACAACCAGGTGAGGTTGTCTGGAGGGAAAGGTTTTCTTGGAAATGAAAGGCGGGGGATCAGTCTCTCTTGCATGTAGTTAATCTTGACAAGCCCCTCCTTCCTCCAAGACCTGTGCCCTCACTTGTTCCACCACCTCCTGCAGATCATTTCCAACTGTTCCCGTAGTGGGATGGTGGCAACATACTTCAGTAGATGAGGCTGTGGGGAAAGAAGCCTGAGTAACTTTGTGCCAAGGCTGGAATGGAGGGAGGCTCCTCTGTATATGGCTTGGAAGAGTTCTCTCTCAAGGGAGCAAAGGGAGCAGGAGCATGGAAAGAGACAGGGCTCCCATCCAGTGAGAGATGGGGGCAGTGTTTAACAGGCAAACATTTTAGCCTTCAAAAGATAAATCATCTTGGGGAAGAACATTTTTGGCCCCACATTTAAAAAAAAAAAAGTCTTTTCCTGTTAAAATTCTTATTCAGAATTACTTACAATAAACAAACAAGGGATCATTTTGTATGACTATGGTGAATTCTTGTCTTCTCCATTTGATTAGCATGGGTTTTGTCAACGACAAACACAATACATGAAAATGTGAAAGAAAAAAAAAAGATGATTTCTTCAGTGTGCACGTGCAAAATTTGTTGAGTTCATCTCCTCTCTGAGTTCCACATCCTGGGCTCTCGTTCAGAGAGTCATTAGACTTCAAACGTTTCCTGCATTCAGAGAGCCAGTTGAGAAAGGGAGTCAGCAGCAAACATTTGCTTCTCTCAAATGCACAGGAATTTCCAATGGGTCAAATCAAAATACGTAATTATGAATTTCATCTATTTTATGTGAAATACAAAAGGATTTTATCTGCCCCAAGGAAAAAGTCAGAGTAAAGTCATGTAAAATATACATGATTGAAAGCACAGAAAAACAGGGCCCAATCCTTGAAGCCCTCAATGCATGGAGCACACACTGAAGTCAGTGAGCATTCCGATATAGAGGTCTTATGGCACAGGCCAGTAATCAGGAGCTGCATTTACTTCAATTCACACAAACAAACTGTGACAATATTGCTTTCAGAAGCTAGCCTGCAAATACACCCTCCACCCAGCAAAATAAAATTCAACACAACTCAGTGACAGAAAAAACATTGGTTAGATATAGGATGGGAGAAAAGAGAGTCCTAATGAAAACCTTAATAATTATCTCATAAATTAATTAAAGTAAACTTTTTCTTTTTTTAGTTACTTATTTAAGTTACCAAACCATAACAAACACTAAAAGGAAAATGTCTTCCTGAACTCTGTGGACTGTTTTAAGTTTTAGTGGTATCACAAAAAACCCTATGTTTAGACCTTGGTTGATAAGTAAAGGAGGAACTTATTTTCAAATATTTTGTTTTAAAATATAAAATTGTATTTGTTATTCAACTCTACATATGCTAACTTGGTACATTGAAATCAGAAATAGTTTTCATTATTTGCTAACACACCTTTCAGTCAAACTTCAGTCTGGATTGTCACTTATCTTAATAAATAATAATAAATAACAATAATTCAATAGTAACTTTCAGTGGAGGTTCTAAAAACACTGATATAGAAAAATCCACACAATGGGATACAAATGATAAAAGGAAAATTTAGGGATGACTATGAAGAAAATTTTCAGAACAGCAAGATCTCTTAGAAAGCAGAATAATCTCCCAAGGGAAATAATCATCTCACAAAGCACATGAGAATATACTATGGAATGATTCTGCATCAGCAGAGGAACAGATAGGATGACCTAGGTGACCTTTCTACCACTTATTTCTGTAATTCTAGGATTCAGGTGGTAAAGCAGAATCATTGCCAACTGGTTTTTATCCCTACGGTACACACCATAGCTATTCTCAGGATTACCCACTTAACCTAAATGGGGGTGGGGGGCAAATGTAGTGTGCCTGAAGCACAATGCAGAACAATCCCCCGGCTACCACTCTGTGAAACCAGGTCATCTGGGAGCTCTGTGGTCATTCTGATTTCTTAGATTATGCAATGTGATTTCCCTACCGCAAGTACTGTGGCTTTTTAATGCAATGAAGCAAATTAAGGTCTGATAATTATAAAAGGGAGAGGAAAGAAACCAAAGTCAAGATTAAAAACAAAACAAAAAACAGAAAATTTCTACAATATCTTACCTTTACTGCCAGTATTTTTCCACTAAGGACATGATATGCTCTGCATGAGGGAAAAAATTAAACAACTTGAGATCCCGCAAAATAACCTTTATACATATATGCAACCTGTATAAAACTAATTTCACATAAAAATGAATTAGTGAAAACACACTTTTACTGAAAACCAGTTTCCATATACTATTTCAAGGCATTTATGTCTAAAAACAACTGATCAGAAAAATGAATGTATGCACAATAAAACTTTTTTGATGATCCAGCAGTTTCCACATTATGTTTATGCATATTTTGTAGATAGGCACATATATAAGGGAATTTTATACTGCATAGAAATGTGGATATGGATATGAACTGACTTACCTTCAGAGTTTCTTACAAAGTAATGCAAATACGCTGTAAACCCTTGTAATGGGGCGCCTTCCCCATACTAGGCTCTAAGGGTTAATAGAGCCTTGAAAGGCTGTGCAGGAGGCAGTCAATCAGAGAGGGGCTGAGAAAAGCAGCCAATCAGAGCCAGGCTGGCCCATATAAGAAGACCTGCAGAGCAGAGCTGCTTCAGTCATGCCCTGGAGCCTGAGGAGGGCAGCAAGCACCCCGGACAGAGCAGTGCTGCAGACAGAGACCTGGGGAGCTAAAGGCAGCTCCTGGCAGGCTGCAGGGATCTGCAGGCTGAGGCCAAGGCAAAGAGGGTGTTGGAGGCCACAGAGAAGTGTCCCAGGAAAAGGTACTGAGAGGTTGGAGGGGATGCAGCACGTGGCTGCCATCTCCAGGGTCCCGGGGTCAGGACCCAGAGTAGTGGGCAGACCCGGATTTCTCCTCTACCTTGCCACTGAAAAAGTGGCCAGACAATTGGCTGCAGAAGCCACTGAGAAAAGTGGCTGGACAGTGGACTGTGATACTGTCCCCCAAAAGGGGGGAGCACAGAGCGTGGCATAGCCAGAGGGCTGTGTCATGTCGCGATCCTGGGAGTGACGTGGGTCCCTGCAGCAGAAGTGACAGTGGCAAGACGTCACCAGAAGAGGGCGCACGGGCTAGCAGAGCTGATTCCAGGGACATTCAGCAGGGGGTGCCGCAGTTGTGAGTCGCACCCCGTCACAGCCTTATACATATTCCTCATATAAAATGAGCATTGTAGCACAAATTAATCCTCTCATCTTGCAGATATTTTGAGAATTAAGACAAAGGGGCACCCAATTATATTAATTAAAATGAAAAACCCAATGGTGATTGATTGTTCATAGAAATCAAAAGACTAGTCAGAATATTAGTTAGTGAAATCAATGTTCTATAGTATAGAAGTATACGTTCTATAGTATGATTAATATCTGTATTATAACAATGCATCTACACCTTAATGTCTATGTGTACTTAATGATTTTGCACAGTAATCCAAGAGCAGTTTGTGTCAATTTGTCTCACAGAATATTTATAATTGGCTGTTGTAAAATGAATCTAATCCTAACTTTATTGTTCCAAGAAACTAAAGTAGTAGGAGAAGAAAATTCTACATATAAATTTTGAATATAAACACAACCATTAAAGTTTTTTTCTTTAATAATTTTACTCTCTAGTACTGGTTTATTTTACTATGCACAATATTGTCATACATGTGGCATTAACTTTAATGAATTACAATATCTTAGCACTATATACCACTAGTAATTATCACTGAAGAAAACTTCAATAGTTTTGTTCTCATGCAAAATTATTCATAGTACAGGATAAGAATATAATTTACTCTTAGATTTTTAATTGTATAATTTCTGATAACGGCTTGGGAGCTTAAAGCTCATTTTAAAAGTATCTTAAATCAACAATTTATGGGATATTGATAAATATGTGAATGGCAAACTTATAGGGACTGACAATATTTTGTGCAGAACACAGGATTGTCAGATGAAGCTATAACTAGAGACTGACAGTTGAATGCATAATAAATGAGTCAGGTGGAGTATTCTGTAACTATGGATGAACCAACAGTGGCAAAACATTTTGACTTTAAGATCAGCAGAAATGATAAGAAAATGAACAGGTTGAGATAGCATGTTTAACGTCTGTTAGTTTAATATGTACTGTGCTGGACAGTTTGGCAACTTAATTAGCTTGTCAAGAAAGCTAATCTTTTTTCCATAAGAGAGGTCTCCTGTTTCCAAGTGAATTAAAAGGGAAGACTTGATTATTTAATTATGATGCACACTAATTCATCCATGGAAGTTTGGGTTAAATTTCCAGCAAAGGGCAGATACTTGGTTTGGTTTACAGAGCATTGACAGTACCAATTTAACATTTAATTATCATTGAGAACTGGACCACAAAGGAGACACCATGCCCAGGGGTACAGCGTGTCCCTTGACTTTGCAAATGGCATGCTACCTGGGAGAAAGGGAATTTGTTTACTTCGGACTGATATGCCATCTCAATTGTCTTGACCTTCCTCAACACAATAACTGTAAAGTGATTAATGAAGTCTGAATAGGAGCTTTGGTTACACCAAAAGACAATGGTACACCTTGGCAGTGTTTTAATTAACAGCTAAGACTTCAAATTAGTCTGCATTTGCTACAGTAATTACCTGTTCCAGTGAGGGTGTGGAGAAAATATTTTTGTTAGATATTAGATAGAACAGCAACCAGGAATTAACCAATCTGGCTAGCGTCAGCATAGATAACATATATTTAGTACCCTTAGGAAGCTGCAGAATCATATCCTAAAAAGCCCATAGAATAATGTGCTGACCCTGAAAGGGTCATTTATTAAATTTGTTAAATATACTCACCACCCAATCTATGGACAAATATGCAGAGATTAAAGTATTGTTGTTTATAAATAATATACAGCACCATTCCAGGAGACAGCTCTTTACACATCTTACTGTCACCCAAAAGATAAAGGTTTGAGTAAAAGAGCCTCACTGTGCTAGAATGTGACATGTGGGACTAAGTAAGGTAGCAAGTTCAATGTAGTACACTCTCATAAAGACACACTAATGGCCCAATCCTGCAAGGTGCTAAAAGTTGATGGTGTTCCGTACTTGGCAGGACCTGGTCTCAGGTCAGCAGAGATACTTCAATGGAATATCTTCCATGGAAGAGATTTAAATTAAGTAAAACAAAGGCAACAGCTGTTTAATAGGGACAGTTCTGATACAAATTCTGATGGTTGAGGATGCATCTGAACAATGTGAAAGAGCTAATTTAACTAGATGTTATATGAAAGTGTGAAATTCTAAGATCTGCAATAATTTGCTAAATAAAAAATAAATATATAGAAGAGCAGGAAAAAATAATATGCAGTGAATAATAGATTTTATTCCATATCAGATTTTATGTAGCACAGACACTTTTTAGTTGGCTTTTGCTCTTAGGACAAAATTTTGCTATTGAAAAATATCTGTGCAGCTCCCATTGACTTCAGTAAGAATAGCTTATGCAGAATCTATGGCAGAATGTGGGTCACAAGGAGGACAGCTGCTTAATCAGTACAGAAGGCTGTCCACCAGTGTCAAGAGGATTCTACGCTAAGTGGAACTGCAGAGCAGTGTATTACTAAAGACGGTCTCACTTTTTAATATATTATGCATCAGAAAGTCTCACAATGAATCACAAGCTTCCTCTAAACTACAGCAAGTCAAAAAAAATTTCAGTGAATAGAGTTTTTTGCCAAAAGATGCATTTGGGGGGCTCTGAAACTATTAGCAAATTTGTGTGAAATTTGACAAATTCTGTAGTTTTGGCAAAAAAAATTATACAACAAAAAACCCCTTTTTTAAAATTTTGTTTTTATGCTGAAATGTTTCATTTCAACCAATTCAAAAATTTTGTTTTGGGTTTTCATTACAAAATGGCATTTCATTTTCAACTTTGGCCAAGTTAAAAAACAAAACACAGAAAAGGGCAAATCAAAACAAAACACCAAAAAATGTTTTGGTTGATTTGAAATGAAATTATTCACTCAGCTCTACTTGCTATCTCTCAGTGTAACTGAGGCCAGATATTATTTTGTTTACCTTCACTTTTGACTTGTGTTCCTCATTTTTCTAACCACATTTTGTTTGCACAGCTCAATACACTGGCATTAACTTAATGACCAAAGAAGTTCTATATGCTCATCTCCTCTAAGACTGTGGTAAATCAGTCCTTATCAACCAAAGGAAATAAATCCAAAACACTGCATCATGCAGAATAACCCAGGGAAACTACGTTTTGAATTTATAAGAGTTTCACACCTTACAGAAACCAGCCATGGAAGAGCAAGTCCATTTCTCTATTTTGTGTGTTCAGGCTTTATTTTTGCTCTGCAAATGAACCGCTGCAAAAGCTATAACTCAGATGATTGGGAAAAGACAGCTATAAATCATTTATTGTTAAGGAAAAATTGAACAGGCAGCATTACATCAAATTAGCCAAGTTCTGCAACAAGAAGTTTAAAAGGCAATTTCAAACGATGCAAATGTAAACTACGCACAAATCTGAAAGTTATTAAAGTCGTTTCAATTTACAACTGCACAGATCCTTTTCATTTCTCCCCATTTCTGTACTTTATTTACACTGTGCATGTGTAATTAATGCCATGTAATGCACTGTTCATATTTTCCTCTCATCAGAGGCATTACCTAACAATCACAGTGGCAAACTGAAAAAATTTGTTTCCCTCTTTCAGCTATATCATTAGATGCCTGATCCAGCTCCCACTGAAGTTAGTGAGAGTCTTTCCATTGCTTTAGAAGTATTACAGTAAGATCCAACATGCTTAAAAAAATAAAACACATTTTATTCTGTCAACCTGACAACACATTTACAGCAAACATTATGCTGCACTGACTAAATTTTTCCAACAGCAACAACAAAAAAACCCACCTATACTATCTGCTAGGATTTTAGTAAAAAAATTCTACAGAAATCAAACAATTTTTAGAATATTCTAACACCATCAAATCCCAGTTTTCTTGACCAAGATTTCAGCTCTTTCATAAATTGCAATTCCAAAATCCTGAAGCAGGCATAAATCAATGCCAGCTAAGGAGGTATTTCAGAGACAGTTTCGTTAAAGAAGTACAACTGGTCAATTTTTGTTCTAGCTGAGGAATATTTTTAGGTGAAATATGTTAATGAGATAAATACACAGTTCAGATATTTACATTTGGGGACCAACCCTGTAAGATGCTGCAGTCCCTTCAAATACATTGAAGTCAATGCTCTAGATTTTTATTAACTGAAGTGGACTCTTGCAGTTGACATATGGCACTAATGTCTTCAGAGGGTGAGCTGAAAGGTAATGGGTTTGAAAAGTATGCCCAAGCCACAGAGTACCATATTAGAGACCACAAAAGAATTCACACTAAAGCAAATGAGTGATATTGCTTAGAAGTTGAAAACACTATGTAAAGAACATGATTATTTTAATAACATCTAAGAGTGCATTTCTAATGCAGATAGAGGACAAGATCCATGCTCCCAGGAGCTTGCTACAAACTAATATTTGACATGACACAACTAGGTGAAGAGGATAATGCCACAATAGGGAAGGGCAGGAGAAGCAGTAGCATCAATAAGATTAATCCATTACTCAACGAAGTGTTGAGTTTAAAATAACCCAAAACTTATATTTGATTAAATCAAATGGCTGGAATAAATAAGTAGAGGACTTATCAGTAGGGTTCTTATAAGCCTCACAAAAGAAATGAGTCTTCAGGAGGGATGCAGAAGAGACAGTAGTAGCTTTGCAGCCCAGCTCAGAAAGGACAGTTTATGAATAAGAGGTGGCATGATAGGATAGCAATGTCAGTGGGAGAAGCGGACAAATAGATCAACGAAGGTGGCACAAAGATATGATGAAGAAGAGTTATGCAGGACCTTGACCCCTGCCCTGGTGTACCGTACTAGAAACCACAGGAGAATTCAAAACAAAGTGATGTGTGGGATTGCCTAGCAACTGAAAATCTACATGTAAGAAATGGCTGACGTTTCCGTTTTGGGACGTTCTATTGGTGAAAAAGTGTGCGATTCAGAGAGGATCGCTGAAAGCAACAATACACTATGTAAGTACAGGAAAGACCAACTCCAGCTCCTGCAGATTTTGGAACATATCCACTGCAGAAAGGAAATTTAAATCTTGGTTCACATTTCCATCAGCTTTCATTATTTTAAGCCCTCCACTTCCATTACAGTGAACAGCTTCTAAGCAAGACTCGCACAGTTGTGTCAAATATTTTATTAACCTTGGCTCTTAACCATGTCCCTAGACACTGAAATCCCTGAAGGCCCAATGCAAGCCAAGTCCTTCAGCATAACTTTGTCTCCTCTACTTCGAAAATCAAAAGTTCACCCACAGAGCCTTACTAAGACAGTATGCCCAAGTCTGTGGGGAGAGGCTGGTTATTCTGGGTAAAGAAGAAAGATAGCCAAAGAATGTCCTCCAGCTAACATCAGAGACATTCTGATCAACTTTGGAGGGTAGTGTGTGTATCCTTTCTCCCCCAGAAGCGAAAATATAATGTGGACATTGAGGGGATTTTGGGGGAAGAATTCCAGATGATGCCTCACAACATCAAAATAAAACTAAAGAGCAATTTTGTACAGGAAAGAATACAAGGAAATAAAGAGCTGAGATTCAACAGTAACATATGAATTTATATTACATATAAAAAACACTTTTTCCCTGTCTGTCTTCTGCTGCCTGCTCAGTTATGCCTGAAGGACTCTAAACTACAGAAAAATAAAGGGAGAAACTAATGATGGTTTAGGCTGACTCTTATTCATAAAATAATCTAGAGTTTATCAGATCTTTTCTGATAAAGATACAAAAATTCCATACATTTAATGGAGACATCAAATTTCTGCAGCACTTCACACCTCAAAAGTTTAAAAAGCTATTTAACAGACCAAAAAGAACAAGACACAAACTTAAAAATAAATATGTCTCAAAAGTGAAACAAAATGTTTTGTTTGGTTGTTTTGGGTGTTTCTAAGCTTGCCATGCCCTAACATAATAGTTCTATGTTCCTCTTGCAAAAGTTAGGGGTTTGTTAATACCTAAAAGCAGAGCTAAGAGATGTTTTCCTTACAGTGTTTTAAGGGTTTGTGATATCATTTTATGAAAAGCAAAGAACTCTGAACTTGGTTCCTGGCACATGAGAAAGAGAGGAAACAATTTTCAGTTTGTTTATGATTTAGGGATGCGCACATTAGAAGTGCATAGATTAGAAATATTAAGTTTCTTAAAACGTTTAGCATATATGTAACTAAAAACCATAATTGTTCATCTTTAATCTAGTATAATCAAATTTAAAAAAACTTAACACTTATCTGCATCTTATCTTAAATATTACCTCACTCACAGAACTGAAGATTTATTACTGTTATATCCACAGTGTTAGGGATGGGGCAACTAATGCACACAAGGTTAAATGACTTGCGCAGTATCACAGAAGGACTCAGTATCTGAGCCAGGATTCAAATTCAGGAATTCCTGCTTCCCATTCCTAAATTCTGCCCAGCAAACTAAAATTTTCAATTTTTCCCCATCAATAATGCAAACAACTAAGCAATAAGGTATTCACTGTATAAGACTGAACCAATTCAAGGACAAGCCATGGTCTGCCTATTACACTAATGAGTCATTCCCTACCCCTTACTGTACACATAACTGACATCTGCAAAACTGACAGAATGATGTAATGCTACAGTGTAAATTCATTAGTGACGTGGCCACTGAGCACTAGGTAAATGGTGCTCTCCGCTTGCACAGGCTCCTGAAAGAATCTCCTGGGTAATACATGTATACAATCAGTTGTCTTAGCGTATGTGCAACGTGCCTCAGGTGGCACATGACCCGGATTCACCACCAAATTTGGTCTGCTGATTGGATCATTAGCTTCCCCGACCTGGGCCGGGTACTGACAAGGAGTGCGACATGAACGATGATCCTTCTAATAGCTGACAAGACAACACAGTTCCTGTGAACAAAACATGGTACTTCCTTTAGGAACTCTGGCAAGTGAGGACTGTTGGTTTAAGTATTTCTTGCCACATAATATATTTCAGGGATGTCTACGAAAACAGTAGATGAAATTATTCTTTTAAATTATTTGTAGAATCCTACCAATTCCGAGTTTTTTTCCCCAAATTAATAGACTTTATAAGAACATAAGAATGGCCCTACTGGGTCAGACCAAAGATCCATCTAGCCTAGTATCCTGGCTTCCAACAGTGGCCAGTGCCAGGTGCCCCAGAGGGAATGAACAGAACAGGTAATCATCAAGTGATCCATCCCCTGTCGCCCATTCCCAGCTTCTGGCAAACAGAGGCTAATAGCCATTGATGGACCGATCCTCCATGAATTTATCTAGTTCTTTTTTGAACTCTGTTATGGTCTTGGCCTTCACAAAATCCTCCAGCAAGGAGTTCCACAGGTTGACTGTGCGTTGTGTGAAGAAATACTTCCTTTTGTTTGTTTTAAACCTGATGCCTATTAATTTCATTTGGTGACCCCTAGTTCTTGTGTTTACTCCTTCTCATAACAACACTTCCTTATCTACTTTCTCTACACCAGTCATGATTTTATAGTCCTCAATCATATCTCCCCTTAGCTGTCTCTTTTCCAAGCTGAAAAGTCCCAGGCTTATTAATCTCTCCTCATATGGAAGCCGTTCCATACCCCTAATAATTTTTGTTGCCCTTTTCTAAACCTTTTCCAATTCCAATATTTCTTTTTCGAGATGGGGCGACCATATCTGCACACAATATTCAAGATGTGGGCATCCCATGGATTTATATAGAGGCAAGATGATATTTTCTGTCCTATTTTCTATCGCTTTCTTAATTATTCCCAGTATTCTGTTCGCTTTTTTGACTGCCGCTGCACATTGAGTGGATGTTTTCAGAGAACGATCCACAATGACTCCAAGATCTCTTTCTTGAGTGGAAACAGATAATTTAGACCCCATCATTTTATATGTATAGTTAGGATTATGCTTTCCAATGTGCATTACTTTGCATTTATCAACATTAAATTTCATCTGCCATTTTGTTGCCCAGTTTCCCAGTTTTGAGAGATCCTTTTGTAGCTCTTTGCAATCTGCCCGGGTCTTAACTATCTTTAGTCATTTTGTATCATCTGCAAATTTTGCCACCTCACTGTTTACCCCTTTTTCCAGATCATTTATGAATATGTTGAATAGGACTGGTCCCAGAACAGACCCCTGGGGGACACGACTATTTACCTCTCTCCATTCTGAAAACTGACCATTTATACCTACCTTTTGTTTCCTATCTTTTTGTTTCCTATCTTTTTAACCTTGAATTCAGGCATGCTACTGGTACTGCAGCCAGTAACAAAAGTACAGCGTACAATTTCATATGGGAAATCCTTTCTACTAGGACACAGTAAATCTACTTCCTTAATAAAAGCAAATATAGCTATAACAATTCCAAAACCACGTAAGTATTCTTTTTCTTGAAAATGTATTTACTGTGACAAAACCGAGATGGAAATTGTGATTTTTTTCATTGACAAGTATTAGAATGGTTAACTAAATGATACTATATTTTCTCCTTAAAACTGGAATGGGTCCTCCAACATTGCAGCGTTCTTGTTTTATAGGTTCCACTGACTATGCCAAAAAAGTTTTCTAAGGGAAAAAGAGTTTGGGAGTGCGGGAAATTGTTCCTCCAAGATTTTAAGCTTGACTAGAGAGACAGGATATATAAAATCTTTGATTCACTAGGCTCTCCTTTCCAAACAAACAAGAGACAAATTCTGCCCTTAGATGTGCACGTCTCTCCCAATGTAGTTACATGCATTTGCTCATAAAATAGAATATAATGGAAACATTTTTTTCTTATCCTGATGTTCACGACATCTGAAAAGTAAACTTTCCAGGTCATCTCCTGTGTGTGCACACACCTGTCTTTCTCCTGCCCTCCCTCCACCTCACCATTTGTCCCCTGGATACTTGTTCAAGAGAAAGGCATTTTTCCACTCAACAATGGCTATACATACTGTTCAGCCTTACCCAGATCTGTATCAGCCCATCTAAGGAACAGCGCTGATGGGCTCCAAAGAGAAAACAGCGTAAACCTCCTTGACAAAGAATCACAACACAGGCTTTCAGAAGGACAGGAATGGTGAAGACCTTCAAAACTCAGGTATTTAAGACCGAATGGAAGACCCATGCCTACAGGAGCATCTGGTTTCTTATTCTGAATGTAAATGTTTACACAATAAGCAGCAGTTAATTTGGTAGCACGCATCAGCAAACAGTTCTTCATACAAGAACTCTGAAGAGAGTCAAACAGATTGAATATTTTCTTATCCTATGAGAAATAACCTAAAGCAAAATAATTCTGTCACAGCATTGTGTAAGACAAATAAAATAAGCGTTGCACATTGTAGAATGACGTCAGTCACCAGCTGCAAACTACATGCGGCAAATCACCCACAGATTTGGTTTACTGCTTTTGTGCGTGTGCGCGTGTGGATATACCACTGTGTTTCATGCTAATGGTCAGACTTTAGGAGTTTTAACAATAGCGTTGTCACCTTCTAAAATGACCATCTAAAAATAGATTCAAATTGTTTCTACGAAATAAACACTTTGACAGTTGTTGCTGCCTTCTGTAATAGACAAACACATTAGCCTGGCTCTCTGGCTGTTAAAAGAGGAAATACAAAGTGAACAGCAGTTGTAAAAAGAAGCTTTTATGGGGACTCTGCTAGTTCAAAAAGCAATCTATGCCAATCTTCCTTCTGTCTAAAATCCTACTACAAATGCTTGAATAGTGATTGCAAAATGATTTGTTGTTAAACTACAGAACCAAAAAAATGCTTGTATCTAAAATCTAAACTCTTCAAAAGAGTAAAACAAACACCAGAAATAGTACAAAGTGAATGTACAATACTTGATTTCACATATGGAGAACGAGGGTGAGGGCCAGTGTACATGCATGTGAGATTAAGTAGATCCCCACCTCATTTAGCCAAGCAACATCTGTACAGTTGTCACTTCCATTTATTACCACTTTCCTGAATCCTCCTTTCCCCCTCCACACACACACATATCCAAAGACCAAAAATCTGGAAGTCATCCTTTACACAAATTGCTTTCCCTTCCTCATCTGTCTTGTCCATTCCTATCACCACAGCCACAAAAGGGTCTCGATCCTGCAAAGAGATCTGCATGGACAAAGAAACTGATCCATAAATTCCCTTTGGGGGGTTGATCCCTTAAGTCCTCACCTTGACATGGCCTCTGGTCAAATACATGTTCACGCCCTAATTACAGAGTGAGAACTATTTAAGGAGCATAGTGGTTTTGTGCAATAATTCCTAGACCTAGAAAAGATAACCATATGGCAAACAAACAAAATTATTCTGGCATTCCCTACAGCAGCTGGAATTGGTGATTCCATTTAATCTCTGCTCAGTTTCTCACAAAGTTTAGATTAAAAATTTAATTCAAACTAATTTTACATTGATTTAAAAAAAAAAACTTCTTGTAAGTACATTTGAGATGATCCCGGCTATTATCCCCACTTGCCAGCTTTAGGCCCTTGTGAAATCTTTGCTTTTGTACCTTGTTTTCTCAAAAGCTGCATCCGCAAAATATCTGAGTGCCAACGTTTAAAGGTCCATAATATCAAAATGTTTCTGGAATGTAGCCAGAAGATGGTTTTATATCAAGTTCAAATATGACTGGTTAATCTTAATATTCCAGAATAACCACTGAACATTCCCCCCTTAGGAACTTCAGGGGAAAGAAATGGAAAGCCAGCATCCTGCTATTAATGACATTACTATGTTGACTTTTCTGTTCCACTCACTGTTCTTTACAGAAAATTCGAAGTGAGAATAAGGTCACAGGTTAAAACACGATGCCGGTAAATTCTCACAATATATGGTTCTAACACAATTTACATCAAGTGGACATTCTACTGTGCACATATCAGATTGCACAGGTTTTACAAACAAAAGAATTATAAAAAGTAATCTCTGCTAAAGGACAGCCTCTATCTATCAATTTGGCATCACTCATAGCCTTGGCTCAAGCAAGTCCCACGACTGATCTAGTAAGCAGACTTCAGAGTAGCAGCTGTGTTAGTCTGTATTCGCAAAAAAGAAAAGGAGTACTCGTGGCACCTTAGAGACTAACAAATTTATTTGAGCATAAGCTTTCGTGAGCTACAGCTCACTTCATCAGATGCGATGAAGTGAGTTGTAGCTCACGAAAGCTTATGCTCAAATAAATTTGTTAGTCTCTAAGGTGCCACAAGTACTCCTTTTCTTTTTTGCGAATACAGACTGATACTTCTAACCACTAGAATGCTGCTCCCTCTAAGGCAACGGAAGCGGCTGAGAAAACTTACATTGCGTTTACACAACGCCTAACAAAAGCAACTTAAGTTTCTATTCGCTTAATCTTCTAGAGGATGGGTATACAATGCAAACAAAACAACTTTAATTTAAGAAACATCCCATTTCTAATTAAAGGGCCAGAGACAGTTGGTTGGATAACTTTTAATCAGTTTCAATAACCTATTGATTGGTATACTGAAGCTTAAAAAAATTAAAAGTAGAAGATGATTGGGGAATTGTCCCATCTCAGAACAATAGTAGAACCCTCTGTAAATAACTTCTATTTTAACCATCAGCTAAATGAACATTTCAATACCACAGTACAAAGTCTTCTGCAAAATTACTTTAACTAACAAGCAGAAATTTATCAGCTTCAGCCAAAATCAATGCTGAAATCAATTTGAACACTGGTTGTGTCTAATGGGGCTCATTGGCAATTTAGGGAAATTACACCATGTAAATGCCTGTGCTTTAATTGAACAGTTTCATCAACTAGGCTGTGATTGCTGTCCGTTCATTTATTTACTTTCACTCCAGCTACCATTCTGCAAAGGAATGTTTTTTGTCAGACTTGAAGGAGGCACTTTATCTTCATTTTATGCACTTTTGTGCATAACAGATTTTATAAGGCAGGCAAGCAATGGCTAGGATCAAATAAACAAAGGAACAGCAATCGCTGGTCAGTCTTGTTTAAACTGTAAGGATAATAACAACAACATTCTGTGGGGTATTTTTAATTTACTCCATCTATTATTGTTATAGTGGTTTTTAGCATTACTAAAAATAGGGTGTAAAATAGCCACAAGAAATGTAAAAATAAAGCAGAATGGGTAAGAGTAGAAAGGAAGCATGTTTCGTGGCTAGAATACAAGATTAAGGGATCTGGTTTCTAGGCCTACCAATGCCATAGACTTGCTGTCGGACATTGAACAAACCATTTAATCACTCTGTGCCTAAATTTTCCATACTGTGAATTTCTGACTATATTTCCCTTCCTCACAGCATTATTCTGTGAGGATTAATTCATGAACATTTGTAAAGTGCTTTGAGATCCTCAGATGGAGATTGCTACAGAAGGGCAATTTATAATGGCTTTATTCAGACAGACAAACAAACAGCAATAGATAGAAGTAGAATGATGGTGAAAAAACCTCATGATAAACAATGGAGAGAGGTGGAATCACTACTCAGACTTAGAGTCTAGCCAACACCATCATTTAAGTTGGAAGAGGATACTGGAAGAAGTTACTGTTTCTGAAGAGCAAGTCTGCACTCTAGACTCCCTCATGACATTGTCCCTTCACAACAATACATACATCTCTGTCTTTGATCAAAGAAATACTTTGAGATAAGCAAGAAAACAGCAAAACCCTGCAGAGCCCAAATTATACAAAGAAACAGCAAAAATCTCAAATATTCTTGTGACGGGTTCCTCCTGGAACTGGGGTACCACTAAGCCTGCCTGACTCACCAGCCTGGACTCTCTCTACACTATACTGCTATGACAGGCCCTCAAGCCCTCTCCAGCACACACACAGGTAGGGACACATCCAGCTGCAGCTACACACAGATGCTGATATCAGCTCTGCATGGGAAGGCTCAGCTAAGGCACCTCACAGTTCTTAAGGCATGCACTCCCCTTTGGAGTGCAAACTCAAAATTATACCATCTTGCGCTGCACAGGGAACTGTACAGCGTAAGCTCATGAAATTCACCCCCTCCCTCAATGTAGAGGAAGATATGCAACAGCTTTCTGCCCCCAGTTATGATTTCTACACACTGGTTTTAGACAAAAGTAAGTTTACTAACTACAACAGATAGATTTTAAGTGATTATAATGGCTAGCAAACAGATCAAAGCAGATTACTAGCAAATAAACAAAAACGTAATCTAAACTTAATATACTAAAGAGATTGGATATGAGTAGCAAATTCTCACCCTAATTGTTGTTTTAGGCAGTTTGCAGAAATTCTTGAGGGCAAGCTACACTTGCTTGCAGCTTAAAACTCCAGGCATTTCTTTCAACAGGCTAGAAATCCCTCTAGCCTGGATTCAGCCCTTCTTCCCTAATCCAGGCTTTGTTCCTCTGGTGTTTCCAGCAATGTTCTTGGGCAGGAAGTCAGTGAAGAACCACAATGATGTCACTCCTTGCCTTAAATAGCTTTTGCATATGGTGGGAACCCTTTGTCTCCCCTCTTGGTTGCCATGCCCGGACAGTGGAAAAACACTGGTATTCCAAGATGGAGTCCAATACCAGATGACTTGATCACATGCCCTTGTAGGGACACAGCAGCCATGACTCTGAGGTTGTTTGTAGCGTCCTCAGGAAGGCTCCCCGGTAGGAGATTAGCATCTTCTAAGATCTCTTGTTTTCCCTAATGGCCCTTCCCTGCCAGCCATCTAGACTGATTGCATTCTGTCTAGTGGGTGTTCCCCAGGTGTAAACACATTTGTAATAGATGCATAGACAATATTCCTAACTTCAGATACCAAAATGATACATACATACAAATAGGAGAATCATATTCAGTAAATCAGAACCTTTTCAATGATATCTTACATGACCTCTCTTGCATAAAATACATCATAGTTATGCCATAATCATATCATAATATTACTATGAAGAATATGGGGCGTAATGCCACAATTCTGTCACCACTCTGGCTTCTGGAGGTTGGATAACCTCCATCTCCTTTACTCTAGAAGTGAGCTTCCCCTCCCATCCTACAGAGGATTATACTCAAATAGCACAGTTTGTATATGCTGCTTTCAGAAGGGAAATACTTGTTTAAGACGACAACCTTCATATGTTTTGCCATGCGTTGTGTGTAATGTGACAAAGGCCTATCCCAAGGGTGGTTGTGATACAGAATATACAAATGGACATACACTGAAGTTAGCACACAACTCAAGTGAATAGCAAAATTGCTCAAGTGAATTGCTGATGCAAACTGAAAATACACACTGTCCACAAATAAATATTAAACCTCCACATTTATATTCATTTTCTGCAGCCACACCAGTTTTCTGGTCTGTGGATCAACCACCTCTCCTCAGACTCTCCACATAATTATGCAAACAATAACGAAATTGTCTGATTTAACAAAATTTTGAGTGATATGATGACCAATACATTTTACTCACAGATTTTAGATAACTTTACTGTAGAATTTATTATGGTTTACCAATCTAGAAGAATCTAGTAGATTCATACACCATACACAATACATACTTTTAATACTCCAAACATTTTAAAACACCATACTGACTGTAACCTAAGAGAATTCTAATTTTATTTGAATATTTGACATTTCTTTACCTGCATTTAAAAAGCTGAAATGAAAAATATATGAAATTAAAAATATGCTGTATGATTTTGTTTCAGCATCTAGTAGGAGAACTGTGAAATTTGAGAGAGTGCCATGCAGGTGAAAAATATTACAAAACAATTATTTGCCAGTGGCAAATACCATTTCTATATAATAATTACATTATAAATACATACTTATACAAAAAAAAAAGGAGTACTTGTGGCACCTTAGAGACTAACACATTTATTTGAGCATAAGCTTTCGTGAGCTACAGCTCACTTCATGGGATATACAGTATTTTGGTTCTAAATAATTTAGTGCAGCTATTGCTCAGACTCAGCAGCAGAGTTTACACATAACACTGTGAATCAAAATGTTAACATATTTCACTAAAGTAAGGAAACAGTCTTACAAAAACATGGGCTCTCAGAGCTCTGGAACCTATGATAGAGGTAAAAAACATAGCAGAAAGACGCACTTTAAATGCCTTTTGGACTTTCCAGTTAATTATTTTTCAAAAAAGCAATTTAAGTAAATACCCTAAATGCAGTAGTATACAAATATTTTCTTCTGCTGTGCAACAGCCAAGAGCCTGTACTCTCCATCATATCAACTTTTATAAAATAATTGAGAAAAAATTAGAAAGCCTGTTATAAAACTGAAAGGTTAATAAATCCACCACCACAACTATATCAGACCCAATTCTGCACCCTCAACTCTCACTGAAATCAATGGCAGCTGCGGGTACAAAAGACCTCACAGAACTGGGCCTAAAATTAGTGAATACAAAGAGCAAATCCAAGTGGCTTAATGATGAAAACAGACTAGAATGGTGGAAGGATTATTTATTTATTTTGAATTTCCAAATAACTTTTCAAAAAGCTTTATTCAAAGTAAGGAGCATACTCCCAACAGAGTACCAGAGCTACATACTATATGCATTCAAAAAAAGCAAGAACACTTATTTGTGTTTGCAGTGATTGAACTCTGTAGCTGCTTATCATTCCTTAATTAAGAAAATAGTGCATCAAAAAGCAGTAGAAAATAATTTTAAAAGGTAGTCAAGCAATTATAAAATCCCTTTTCTTTAAAGAAAAAGAAAAAACTTTCAGATTCAGCAAGTTCTTACTAGAAATATTGCTATAAAGTATTGATTTTTGCCAGACTCAATTGACTGAAAAGTTGTTTGTATAGCAATATTGGCCAAGCCAATACACTGGAACAATTTTGCTACACACAGTAATCAAGTGCATTTCTGAAGTATAATTATACTATCATAAAAATAAAGCCAAGATACCCCTTCTCCAAGCAATAAAATAGTGGAGGCTATAAAAAAACTAAATAAATGAACTATATATATTTTCTAATGAAACACTGTCTTCCAAAAAGAATGAAAACACCTCCTCTCTCTTCCCTTTAGCCAAGGTTAGCATGAAAAGTGGTCAATACTTCAATCTCAATAAACTACTTCAATAATAGTTAATTCACGTGGAAACAGAGGCTGAAAATTTCTGCTCAGCAACATGCAACATGCTATCTTGTTTGCTGAATGCTGATAATATATCATTGCCATAATGGATACGACTTAGTATGAAGCGATAGAAAGACAAAAATTAAACAAGGAAAAGATACCTACACATACCTGCTCATTCTTTACATTCAAATCAATACCATGTATGCTACCTTCTGAAACAAACCTATAGCATAGAATACTGGTAGACTGAAAGAGTCAAACATTTGTAATTAATTTTATCTGACAAATGCTCATTGATCTACTGGAATCAAATACATGTGGGTTGCTATCCATTACTGGAGTGCAATCCAGCCACCTGGATTTCATTTTGCAATTTCTTATTGGCTCATACAACATGTATGCTTCTTTGGTGAGGAAGAACCAGTTCTCACTACAGAAAGGCAAATGCTCTAATACAAGAAAGTTTTACCGATTTTATATTGAACACATCACAAGACCATAATCAAGCACCCCAAAATATACATCCAAACAACATCAATATTCATTTCTATCAATTTTCATGACTTCGAAATTCTATCAAAATTTTTAGTTTTGAAAAATGTAGGCCAGCTCTACATCAAACTGTATAAAGATGCAAAGCTCATTCTGCTGACTTCAGCAGTCGCTAGTAACTCCCCCAGAATGAAAGAGTAAGTGGGGATAACTAGGAGCAAACACAGGGAGATCCTACAGAAATGGATATCTTAGCAACAGTTGGGCTTGGAGAGGAAATTTGGGCTGAGGTTTATGCTTTCTTATTATTTGAGTTTCCGGTAAAACCAAACCTTAGGAATGGTATGTCTGATCTCAAGACGGCATGGGTAGACTTTCTCTGGAGCAGGATGGAACGTTGCTGGCTTATGAGAAAAAAATCAACTAGCTACTACAGTGGGCATTTTTTATATTTTAAAACACACACACAAAAGACAATGAAAAAAGGAAAACAAAAAAAAAATGTTTTCCTAGGCTCAGAGGAGGTTTCAAATTTTTCCACCAAAAAACCATCATTCCTTGGAAAGCCAGTTTATATCAAATCAAGATACCCAAAAACCCTTAACAAGACAGACACTGGCATCATCACAGCCCACCCAAGAACTATCATGCAGAGGAGCTGCCAGAAGTGCCACGCCTCCCCTTTCATGTCATTTTTGATTTATCTGTCGATTCGTGACCTAAAAGAGTAAAGAACGTCAAAGGCATACCAGGCAGAATTGATGCTGCCTAGCGTTTTATCCAAGTTTCTTATATGGATTCTAAGGAACATGTGTTGTATATGTGGCATTATTATACAAATATCTGACATGTATATAGAAGCTTCCACCCCCAGGGATGTCACAATACTTTATAAACTACATACACACATTGGGCCTAAAATGCAGCCATCCCTTAGGAGCAGGGCAGCAGCTAAGTACACCATTAGGTCCTCATGCAAAGCCCACTAATATCAACTTCAGTGGGCTATGGATCAAGCCTTTAGTTATGCTAACACCTCATAGCAGTTCCCGCTCCCACCCCACCCCTTTTACCCTCTCTTCTTTCTACTTTTCCATCACTGCTTTCCCTTCTCCACACTTTATTTAGCCTCTCTCCTTCCCCACTGATGCCAAACATGTTTCTTCCATCACTATCTTCTGCCTTCTCAGAGGGGCAGTAGTAGGATTTCTGTCTCTTTAATCAACTCCATAACACACTTTGTCAGGTGATGCACAAACAGCATGGGTGTGAAGGCCACAGCACAACCAAGGTATATGTATAACATACATACAAGGTGTCTGTGTGTGACAAGTGCACCCCATGTTCTATGTTAAGGATGCAGAAGCAAGAGAGATACAGACATGTCTATTTATGAAACAGAGTTAAGCAAATATGGTGAGATCAGCAGGGCTATGTACTTGGTTAACAAGGCCATGTGCCAAAGTGGCCTTTTGCAATTATGTACTGTGCAACAATCCTGCCAATTTGTACTAGACAATCTTGCTGAGGCTCCAGTCAGATCTTAGAGAATGACGACAATGGTAAATCTTTTATCCTGCACTAGGCTAAGAATAGTGCCTGCTGACAATATCTCCTTACTTGCCCCTTATTAGATCCACTTCTTCCAAGAAGGTGATCTAATATTGGGAAACAATGAGATGTGGTTTTAATGAGTGGAACTTGCATGCTAAGATTTTCCTTTTTCCTCCATGCCCTCCACAAGAAACAAAACATAGTTCTCCTTCACTATGTCTGGTCCTGACCTTGAAGTTCCAATCCCCCCACACACCCTTCATCCATTCCCTCTCTAAGAACAATCCTCGCTCCAGAATGGGTTGTGCTCTCATCCTCCAGTTGAGAAAGAAGAAAAGCAACTCTCTCCAAAGAAGCAGCAGCCATAGATTGATCTGTAAAATGCATCAATCCATGATCTCTCACCAATATAAAGAGAAAAAAAGCATATCACTACTACAAAACATATGTTTGAAATCTACAGGTCTAGAGAATAAGTAATATCCAGAAGACAAATAAGAGAACATGATAGGTCTTTGTACCACCTTCCATGCACTAGGTTGACTTGATTTTGGAAATATGTTAACATTCATAACAAATCTGGATTTTCTCTGATAATTACTCCAAAATGCATTTTTATTAAAATTCATGTTAGGAGACAGAAAGCAGGAGCTTAGCAAAGTTGGCAACCAATTAAAAAATAAAATAAATGTGTTGTGGTTTTAAAAACTTTTTTTAAAAAAGTTAATATCAAAGTTAAAATGTGTAAGGTATAAACAAGATCAAAATGGGATGCCATGTTACTGTATATGGTAAATAGCTCTCTGGAGGAAACCTTATTACTCCCTCAGGGCTTTCTTACAAAGTATGGATTTTTTAATTCCTAGTGGAATATTTTTCATACACCACTGCAGACTATTAAGTACCAGATATTACATTATGTAGTTTAAACTTTCCACTACACATGAGAAAGACTTTCCCGTTGAGAAAACTATTTCTTTGCTATTATAATCTTTACAATATTAAAATTAAAACTGGCTTCAGGGTATAAGCATCACTACCAAAATTTGGGGGAGTTTATAACTTAACATATTCATCAGTCTGTGTGTGGAGCTTCTTACAGGAGAGGGAAGTGGATACAACAGAAATGGGGGAGGGTTATTAATTTTGTAGTGCTGCAGAAAGGCAGAGCAATGGTATCATAACAGCTTTGCATCCAATTGGTGTCGCTGCAAGCAATGAACTACCAATGGGTATGGTAAGCAAGCAAGAACAACAGTATTAAAAAGAGGGAAGGAAAATGCATTATGCTTCAGGCTAGTTAAACTTGCACTTGTGGACCATTAACTTGTCACCCAGGGAGTGATTAAACTCTAAATATTAAGAAGATAATAAGAACACACCAGTCCTCATAGCACCTAGAAACAAATATTTCGACAGATCTGGAAAGCATATGTGAAAAAGAGAATTTCTGGAAAAGCCTAAATTACATATATTGTATTTTAAGATCTTTTACCATATGTCAGAAAAGGCCATCCACCATCATACTGCACACCTGAGGGAGACAGATTTGCTAAATTTTGTTTTCAAGAAGTTTAAGCGAAATGCAACACTCACTTGTAGACCGTGCCTCCATTGCCATGACCGAGGACCTCTCGATACTGTATGTCTTGTTCATTCATCTCCACAAGAAAGAAAGAAAAACAAGAAAGATGTCATGCTGTGGATGGAAATGTCAAGGAAAAGCAACTCTAGGCCATAAACAACAAGCAGTCTGGGTCATTTCAAGTTCAGCTGCAAGAACGAGAAGATCAATACAACATTTGCTGTCCAATTTATAAAAGACGATACCAAGGGACAAAGTGATGGAAAGTTTAATGACAATTTGTTTGCCTGGGTCATTTCATTAAAGTTTGATAAAAGGTGTCAAAATGGAATGATATAACATAGCTCAAGAGGGTCAGGTCATAGATACTGATAGGAAAGGGGTCTCCAGCACCGCACATAGCCAAAGCCAAAGTTGTGAGGGGGAGGAAGCAAACCAGCCAACATTGTCATCTTAAATATGGCCAGAAAAGTTTACTTGGGTCCATTTACAGTTTAGTGTAGAATCAGCATAATTGATACTAATTGGATGATATGTTTGTATCAGTAGAATTGCTACAGTTTATATACAAATGCTTAATTAAGGCCACAATCCTGCAACAAATAAAAATTCGGTTTTAATTGGTGCTGAACACACACAATTTTCCTTGAGTTATACAATAAATTGCTACCTTGGATGCTTAGTGCTCCCAGGGACAAGTTTCCAGACAGGGTAGTGGGAAGTCAGAGCCTGTGAACACCTCCGAAGCCACATGGAGCTTTAGGATCTGCTCTCCTGACACCAGGAAATTTTGTGCATTGTGAACATGGGAATTTTGGTTCTTTTATATTGTATAAAAGCTTAGTTCAGTTTTGCTTGTTGACTTACTGGATCAGATTGAAAACCAGGAACCCCACTTCTCCTATACAAAAGTGAATATTACACTGGACATCGTAAATAAGGCAACTGAGTATTGAAAAGCACCAAAGCCATTTTTGACAATAGTGTATGTCTATTTTAAAACAACTCTTTCAATTATGATAAATTTTGATCCACAGTAATGTCTCCTAAACTAAGATAGGGAAGCTAAATTGACTAATACTTATAGAAAGTAATCAAGATTGGATAGTTTCAGATTTTAAATTATATTGTTAGCAATCTACCACAAAATCTTTAAAAAAGACTAATTTCCTGGATTATTTATATTCTGTTTAACACCAAATTATTAATTTTGTGCAAGTTGTTCCAGCTACTAAAAAACTTCGTGCTAATTTTATTAACCAACGGTGAGATTTTTAAAAAACACCGGAGTAACTCAGAAGCACAAGTCCCACCAAAAATCAAATGGGACTTGTGCTCTTATATTGCATAACAGGGTGTTTTGCTCTATGTGGGCTGGAGAGCCTGAGGCTAAGCCAACCTTGATTAAAGAATGGGCTGCACATGAGAAGAATCAGGCGATTCCTGTGTAAAAGGAGCCAGGTTTAAGTAGGGATAAAGCCCAGCTGGGGAAAGAGCTGGAGGGAGGTTCCTAAAAAGGTTGGAAGTTCAGAGCAGGAAGGGGCAGTGAAAGGGGAGAAGCCCAGGAAACTGCCACTATATCTGTAGTGATTGCAGGGAGCAAGGCGGCTCCTGCAGGAGGGAAGAAAGTCTCCAGGCTGGGAGGCCTGGCAGAGACCCTGATCAAACAGGAGGGAGGCTGAGGAATAGCCCCCGGGAGGGCAGAAGGTTCTGTTTTTGTGGTAAGACATTTTTGGGGAATATTTAATTTGGACAACTGTGACCCCATGAAGAGTGAACTAAAGACTGTGACCTAGCCAGAGGTCTGAGTCATTGATAGAGAAATCACCATAGTGCCAGAGTGATCATCAGTAGGGGGCACTAGCCTGGTGAGAGCTATGATGCCATGCCTGGCCACAAGGGGGCACACAGTGGTGAGTGGACCTCAGTTACTAGTCGCTTCAGCGCTTTTGAAAATCCCACTCCAAAAGCCTTATTCTACACCATTGAAGATAGGAGCAGAGTCGGGCCTTAAGTGCTACATGCAATAAAAACCTCTAAAACGTCAACTTTCAGCAAGTTTCAACAGCAAAAAATTGAGTTTTTAATCGATTAAAAACCATCTGTTTTTGAATCACTAACAGTGACGCTTTAAATATTTTGTTCTGCTCTTCAACCAACTGAAGAAAATCCAGTACTCACTTATCAAAGGAAATATTTATTCTCCTATATATTTCCAAGGTTGAAGCTTGAGAGATCTGAGATAACTGGAAGTACATTGAAGCAGAAGTTACGTCCACATAAATTGTCTATTTGCAGTTAAGTCTGCACCACAAATCTTCAAGATATATAAAGACTAGTACCCAAAGGCCAATTAAGTATTAAAACTAAGGCTGAAAAACTCTGATAATTATATTTCACCAAAAAAATGCAACTCAAGAGGAAAAAATTGCAAGGAATTCTCCCCTCTTAAAATATTGCATTGGCACCTTATACAGGGTGAGATAATAGGCGAGTGGGGCTTAAGTCATAGATGCCTAATACCAGGCCCCCCGCACAGAACTGAATTTCACCCACAGTGTGTGACTCATCAGCTTAGAACACACGCAGACACTGAGGAATTTTTTGACTCAAAACTACAGAACTCTACACTTCACTGACTTTGCAATAACAGAATAAGACATCTTTAGACTCTATTGTAAACAAAGATCTGTAAGGTTTCAGGAGTAGCAGCCGTGTTAGTCTGTATTCGCAAAAAGAAAAGGAGTACTTGTGGCACCTTAGAGACTAACAAATTTATTAGCGCATAAGCTTTCATCCGATGAAGTGAGCTGTAGCTCACGAAAGCTTATGCTCTAATAAATTTGTTAGTCTCTAAGGTGCCACAAGTACTCCTTTTTTTAAAGATCTGTAAGAAACACAGAAAACCTACATAGCCATAACTAACTATACATTAGCTCTTCTGGGAGGTTTTTTTTTTCCCTTTAATTATGCAAGCTTATTTTGTAAGAATCAGCAAAGGGTTATTTTATACCAGTGTTTTCCCTTTTCTTCTGCATTTGGCTAACTGGTAAAAAGTGAATAATCTTAGCCATGTCTTTGCTGTGATGTTACACCACTTTCATTCTGCATGCCTTTCACTGCCAATCTGGCACCATTCCTTGACAGTTACGCACAAAGGATCAGCGCAAAACTGATGTTGAAATAGATATTGGGGTGGAGCAAATATACACCAGAAAACCTTACAGACATAAAGCTTGATTTATTGAAACAAATAAAGATGCCAAAAAATACCTAGTGAGTTATGTATTTTACTGGGAAAACTGAATCCTCAATCACAAAATGATAATATAAAAACAATGACTCCACAGCAAGGACTAGAATATTAAACTTTCAAAGCCAAACTTGGTTGGATGCTGATATTAACAGAATTAATGAAAAAGTGAAAACAGATTTCAATTATGGGTCAGCAAACAAAACACTCTTTGTTTAGATCTGCTGTCTCTGAAAGACTCAGCATCTATTCTCTTGTAAATCATTAAAAGCAAAATGCTCAATTAATCCTTATTTTATATGTAAAGCTCTGACAGAAGCAAAGTCCTATAGCTGTACCTTTGCTTTACAAATCGAAGTAGTAATGGTTTCAGAAAGCGGTCACACTCTATGAGCAGACAATTGAAGAGATTTAGTAAATCCCACTTTATAGAGCGGAGACTAATCGGAAAACACAAGCCAGTCAAATGTTTCTTATGAACTGTTGACACTATATCAATGCTGAATCAATTGGTGGCATTTACTCTGAGTGACAGAAAAGAAATAAATATTTATATCACATAACCTATATCAATGAACCTAGGCAGAAAGCTATTTCTAACCTGCCAATATTTGATTATCTTGAAGAATCATGTCCCCTTCTTTTAATGATTAATATGAATTTCTTATTAAACCTAAGTGGAGGCTAGTGGAAAGGAATATCATCATTAATGCTTAAAAACATAAACCACACAAAACACTATGTTAAACTAATGCTAAGTGTGACAAACTCCAAAATGAAAGGAAAGTCAAAGTTAAAACAAAAATCTGTCCCCAGTTTATACAGTTGTGCCTAATTACTGAATAACAAAAGGTTGCAATATAACAGAGAGCATTTCCTCTTTGGAGATTTACAGTCTAGTTCCTTATCACAGCATGGCAAATTAAGGGTAGCATTAAAACACTAATTCTGAATTTCTTTTCTTTGATGGGCATAAGTCAAATCTTTACTATCACTAATAGATTTTAGCTATTTTATTTCCTTATATAGGAGAATTTTTAAAATAGGTAACCTTTAACTTTCTAAAATCCAGCTGTGCAAAATGCCTTTATTTCTATTTCTTTCAACAAGTCAAAATGTCAGATTCAGGATATTCACCCATTCATGATTATGTGATCTTATTCATGTTCAGTTATTCCATTTTCTAAAAATTACTCCCAAATTGCTCTCTCTTATATTATGGATTAGTATTTGCCAAATTTCACTAAAAAGCTCAAAAGCATGTTTTTGGTACTCATATAATTTAAAGTTATCTGTTTGGCTATTTTATAAATATTTTAAAAATTATAAACAGACCTTCCTGGCAAGAATCAATTTGTTCAAATATGGCTTTGTATTAGGAATCCTGACAAACTTAAAAATATATTCCAAGCTGTATTCAAAGGATTCAGTGCCAAATAAGCAAGGCGGCAGTGCTGATGCTGTTAGAATCACCTTTTAAAGAGGCACTCTCATTTATTAGATCACCGTGTTACAGGTGATACTGAAGGACAAGCATGAAGACCAGCCTTTATCTTCTTGACACGTTCAACTACAACTACTTGATTCATGAAATGCCAATGAGACTTGGAGAGGTCACTGTGTGAAGGCACTGAATACGCATCTGAGATAATTAAGATTTCAGCCTTCGAAACATGGAGGGGAAGTGAACAACAGTTAAGAAAATCAATAAGAGTCTTTTATTTGCGGTGACACAGATGTCTCAGTCAATATAGCCTAATAGGCAAACTTGATGGCAATGGACAAGTGCCTGCCTCCAAGGCTATCAAAGGGGGTTCACTATGACAAACATTAAAACTTATTTATGTTGCTACTGAAGAATCCGGTATTCTTTTAGGTAGCTTAATTTAGCAGTGTATATTTAAAGTCATTATACAACTTTGGATCTATCTATTTGAATCAAAACTGGTGAGAAATGACTGCCCTAAAGGGTCCATTGGTCCATCAACTGAAAGTGTAAACTATTCAGGTCTGGACATCAGGATCTAAATGCCTGGAGCAGAGAAGAGTAGGTGATAAGGAAGTCTTCCACAACTTTACTCTTATAATGCAGCATATGAACCAGCTCCAAATAATATAAGAAGGAATGTTCTCTCTTACCACTTGCAAAAGCCTGCTAAATATTTATGTGCCTACTGCCCTGAAAATACAAAGGTCATTCTAACAACTGAGCAGCTGATTTAGTTTCTCAAAGCTGATTAACATTCTTCCCCTAAATTGTGGCTGCAGCGCAACATGTGTGTAAGGTGCTTAAATTTATTCGGAGCTAAATCGGATTCTCACCTTTTGAGAAATGGAAGCAAATTGCTGTGGCAATCAAAGTAAATCAAGACACATAACTCATCCATATCATGAAGGTTTTCATGGTCTCTCCACTTCAGGTTTAAAAAGGGAACATTACAACTAAATGAGCAGTAAGCATCTCTCTACTTATGTGTAGTATGCCAATCACTGTGATATATAAGCAGTAACAATTCATACATGTACCCAAGTCTGAATTTAATGCACCTACCTGGCCATTAGCTAATATTTTCTTCAGTTCTGCAGAAGACTTCTTTAAGCTGAAAAATACAAAACAATTGTTTTCCATGACTACAGTTTCAGTCTATGAAACTGAGTTAAAACCGTATCCACCAACAAAAGAGCACCTTTGCTTATGGTTAGGCATGCTGAATATGTTTTACTTTATGCAACACAGACTAAGCCTGATATTTCTCAAACAGCATATGCCAAAAGTCCAGAAAGAATGAAAATTCAAGATTATCAAGATTTATTTCACTTTTACAAAGCAGTTTAGATAATGACAGACATTTGACCATCCTACTCTTCAAAATACAGCCTAACATTTGTCAATAAAACAAAGCTGCCCTTGCCAGCAAGTGTTTTATAATAAAGTACGAAAAAACACACAGTTTTCCTTCAGTTTTCCTCGGCTGCAGGGCTCAGTTCAAAACCCAGTAAGGTCTCATCTCTTGATATCTTAAAACGTACACAGTATGAATTATATCTCTGTTTACCAATACATTAAGCTATAAAGGCAGATTCAGTAATTTATAAATGTAGGTCTATGTTACTCAACCACAATGTGTTACAATGAGATGGTTAATATACTTTATAAAAACAACAAGGAGTCTGGTGGCACCTTAAAGACTAACAGATTTATTTGGGCATAAGCTTTCGTGGGTGAAACACCACTTCTTCAGATGCAATATACTTTATGTACGAGGAACTGACCTCCTCAGCAGTTACTGGGCCAAACTGACCACTGGCATAAGCTGGCACTACTGCACTGATGTCAAAGGAGCTGAAACAGCTTAAACCATTGATTAATTCAGCCCATAATGTTTACTGTAGACTGCTGTATTTTTATAAATCCTACTCATTTTGAAGTCCATCTTCAACAGAGTACAGCAGATAAGATGACTTGTTCTGAGCAGAAATAGACTCGGGGCTTGTCTACACTGGCAATTTACAGCTCTGCAACCTTCCGGCTCAAGGGTGTGAAAAAACACCCACCTGAGTGCAGCAAGTTTCAACGCTGTAAAGCGCCATTGTAGACAGTGCACCTCTACGCCCCTCGTGGAGGTGGCTTTAGCATTGCCAGTGTAGACTAGCCCTCAGATCTGAAAGGTATTTTTTAAGGTGTTGGGATTCCAAAACTGGATCTGTATTTCACAGCCAGCCCCTTCGTTATAATAGATCAAGCACCACAACTAAACATCTCTGAACTTGTGGAGCCCCAGAATTTGAGGATGTTCAGATAAATTTACAAGAAAAATACAGTCCAAACCCAAATGTATTCTAATGAAAAAAGCCACTGTATACCCACTGAAGACAACAAGGTTGCATGCGTGTACAGTGATGGAGGGCAAAATTTAATCCTTTGAAAAAAAATGTATAAATTAAAAGCCAAACACTTAAGAGGAAGGACAGTTTTGGGGTTAGGGCAAGACTTAAGGTTAGACTGGGACTTAGGAGATTAGGTTTCAATTCCTGGCTCTGACACGAACTTCTTTTGGGCAAATCTCTAAATTTCTCGGTGTCTCACTTCCTCATCCGCAAAATGGGGAAAACATCCTTCCTGTGTCCGTTTTATTTATTGAGACTGTAAGCTCTTCAGGACAGGGACTGTCTTCTTATGTGTATGAACAATGGGGCCCCAACGTTGGTTGGAGTCTCTTGGCTCCACTGTAATATAAATAAAGTACTACTAAAACTCCAGAAAGCCTGAGGAAGTTACAATTAATTTTTATCCTTCCTCTTGATTTCATTACCAATCTAGCATGGGAAGTGCCCTGAAAGCTATTATGATAAATTCGTCGGATAAATCTTTGTTGTATTTCACCATAAAATATAAGTCAAAATATTTTAAAACACCATAGGTGATATAGTGGAACATGCATCTGAAGGTTCTAAAATATATATTTGGTGCAGTCACAGAAACTTGGAGACGTGAGGGCAAGTTTTAGAAAATACAAATAAAAAAAATTAAGAACAATATTGGTACCATTTACTCTGAGACGTAAACTTAAATTCTTAATTGAAGCTCGTAGCTTTTGGAAACTTGACTACATTAAATAAATGAAATAGCAATGAACAAGTACCAGCATGATGCATAGCATGACGCCTTTCTAGAGAGCATGCCCATTTTATTAGAATATACAAGAAGTTCAGATTTTATATATATAATGATTGGTCTGTCAAGAACTAAGTAAAATATGGACTACCATGGAGGGCTAAAGAGATAAAACTTCTGACTGGATTACAATTTTTTTTTTTAATACTTGAAAATAAGGATAAAAGTGGTGCTTTGTCAGTGGTAAAAATTCAAGTACATGGTCAAGATTTTCATCCTTAGGTGTTTAAAGTAAGGTCCCTAAATCCATATTTAGCACCTAAACAAAACTAAATGGATTTTCTGAGAACCGAGAACCTCCAACACCCACAGATTTTATGAGAACAGCAGGTGCTCAGAACCTTGTTTAATATTGGTGTCTTACACAGCCTAATTGGAAAGTGTTTGCCAGAATCTAATTAATTAACCCATCCTCTACATGCACAGGTGCTGGAACTAGGGGTTTTGGGGGTGCTACCACACACCCCGGCTTGAAGTGGTTTCCATTATATACAGGGTTTACAGTTTGGTTAAATGGCTCTCAGCACCCCCACTATAAAAATTGTTCCAGCACCCCGTCTGTGTGTGTAGAAGGAAGAAATTTTATTTCCACCTCAATTTGTTTTTATAACCTCTCCCTTTATCAACACAATTGTCTCATGTACCAGCCATCTTGGATTAGATATAGTCACAGACATTACACTTCTAGTGGGATATTCACAACTAACTGCTGCAGTTGTATTTGTGTTTTTGGTAACTGAAAACTATTTTGCAAAAGTGAAATATGCATTGCTATCATTGATTCCGAGGTAATTTCCTCTCCCAAAATATCAAGGCCTCCCCCTGTTTTCCTGACAACCTGATCTCCTCATCCTCCCACACAACATGCAGCCTAGACAACAGTACCACTAGAAATATCCTCTCAGACACATTAGTGAACTTGAACAAAAATACCCCAAACACAATAATATAATTTTGAAAGGTGCATGTGTCTTGATCATAGATCACTACTAACAGGAACAGTGAAAATAGAGACTTCATATTTGGTGGCTTTGTTCTTCAATAGGCCTTTTGTTCCCAGACTACTTTAAAGAAAGATTAAGTTTTCCAAGGAAACACAAGTTGATCTTGTCATCTCTCAGGACTAACAATTTGTGAACATGAAACAAAGAGAGACTTTCAATTACTTCAAAAACACAACTCCTAGTGCAAAAGGTTTTGGAAAAGGAATGGCAATTAACCAAGACAAGATGATGCAATCTTCTAGAAGACTCATTTTCAGTGCACTTTGAGAACCATCTCAAAGTACATGGTGTACTGAAAACTACTGAATGCTGAGGAGAGGAAGAGTATTTACTTAGCTTAGTGTACAACGTAGGCTACTGAAAACAGTAAATATTTTCTTCCAAAGGACGTGGATTGCATCTTCACAATTGTGATATTCAGCATACGTCACTGAGTTACTGCAACCAAGATTTCTCCAAAGCAGACTTGCCTAAAGTGCTTGATTTCTCTTTCGTCAAGGTCTCTAGCGGTGCTCACTGACTGGGGCACCTTAAGTGGTTTTGGGGCTTGCAGAGTCTGGCTACATACTATATCATGATCTTTGCGTTGTCTCCAATGTTGTAATGTACTTCTGCTCTCCCCAGTGGATAACTAGGTGGCATCACACATATCAAGCAAATAGGACTGCAATGTTAGCAGGTACCAACAGAAGACTGCTTCCATTCAAGTATGAACAGATCGTATCTTAACATGCTAGTATTGTTCTTTGTCAGCTTGTTTAAAAGAGGGTTTTTAAAAAGAGAAGGGGACACATTTTGTGCAGGGCTATATAGAAAGGGCACTCATAAAATGTATAAATTCCAATTAAAATACTGAGCCTTTGAATTACAAGGCTGTACTGTGGTGCAGTAGAAGCTACCTTTCCAATATTAAACAGTTCTCTCATTCACAGGCAATAAGATGTAATATTAAATCCATAGCTAGAATTTTGAAAGAAATCTAAGGGAGTTAGACAGCCAAATCACATTGCATTTTGATGGTATCTGGGAGTTTAATACCCTTAGAATCCTTCCAAAATCCCAGCCCATGCTAGCAAGGCTATTAAATTGAGCATCAAATCTAACAGGACCAAATTTTTCAGCAAAACCACTTTGAATTAGCTATCCAATGAATGACTAAGCCTGCTAAATAACTAAAACTTCTGGCTCAACCATATACAGTATGTCAATGTCATATGAAGGATGAAGCCATCTGAAATATCCCATAAAGGCAGAGCTTTATCAGCAGAAAATAGGTTTACTGAACACCTGTAATAGGAGTGTAACAAGTTCTACAGGGCAGGTTACATTATTTTTTCTTTCCCATTGTGCTCCTTAACTCCCAATGATTATACTGATGAAGTTATTTGACATTTCAAGTTTGATACCATTAATTACTATGCACCAATCACTTCTCATGTTCCATTTTGTTTTAATAAAAAACATCCACATCCACTATTGACTCTTACCTATTGCTTGGAAGGGAATCCGAGACTGCTGAGCTGCTATTATTAGCAGACCCTGCTCGTGTATTTACCTGCAGGCAGAGAAAGAATCTCTATCAGTCGTTTGTGTTCAGAGGACACCATTCTAATTAACCTGTAATTTGCCATGCATTTCTCATTTCACTATGAAGGTTAATTAGCTTGTTGCTAGGCATACCCATCATTGAGGTCTAGTCTGTATGTAGGTTAGGATACTATATAACTGATGGGTTTCAGTATACTATTTCCTTACATTTTAAATCCTTAATTAAATAATACAGAAAAACAGAAATACACAGTAAGACTGCCATTTTATTCCCTTTAAGACATGCATTAAGAGATAAACAATTATTTTATAAAAATTATCCTATAGTTTCCTGCAATTCAGAACAGAGAATATATGTATGATTACAGTAGAAAGTTAGGAAGTATATATGAATGAATTGAATAAATGTCCCGAAAGGATTTCATTGCAACTTGGTTGTGTGCTTAACAGGTTATATAAATTAATTAAATCAAATGAATATGGTGTTTCTCCCTTCAAAAGACCTCTTTGCAAATTGGTACTAATAGCAGAGTTAATATGTAAGAAGCTTATTAACAAAGGGAAGAAACAAAACACATTTCAGTTATTAATACAACTGTATACAACACTCAGATATTGCAGCCAATACCAAGCAAATGAATCTTTGTCCCACACGCATAAAAAAAATCTGCTTGTCAGAACTCAAAAAAGTGCAGTTTTATTTGACATTTCAATAAGTGGAACACAGCATTACAAATCCATCTAACTTTACTGAAACAATTATTGAAATTCGTACCTTCAGGCCATGTATGTTGCGTTTCCCAGGAGGCTTGCAGGCTGAAACAGTAATTGACTAAATTGTAGAACACATCAGGGCCATTTACAAATTTGCTCAAAATGAATCTTTTAAAAAGAAATGAGGGTGACACCAAAATTAGCAGCGAGAAATGATTGAAAAGTGCCGCCTAAGACCCAGAGCGGGAACTGTGAGCCAGGATTTTTAACTTGCAGGGACTGAGCATTTATAAATGCTAAGAGCTTTTTGACATTGTCTAATATAAATTATAATTTCTGCTTAAAACACATCAAAATCAAGATAACTGGGCTAAAATGATTAGATTCATTTCTTAATTCAGATGCCTTCACTATCTTTTTTTGTTTACCTACATGATGTACTGCAGTTAACTAAATTCTTTTAGAGAGACTTTGTTTTAGTTATGTTAACAAACAGGCCACTGTGTGTTTTAATGTGGGAAAAACTGGTTGGGGAACAAAGTTCAAAGACCAAGGAAGCAGACGACTGAATGCATTAAATATAGAATAAAAGATGATGCATTATTTGTTTACATGCAAATCCTGACATCTTTTTATGATGTCTAGCTTTAAAGATGAAGTCCTACTTGGGAAAAGGTATTTTCTTAAAGCCTCTTAAACAATATATTACCATGTTTTTTTCCATTCAGTGGATGTGCCTTTGTCAAATGTTAAAACCACACAGGCTTCTAGCTACATGTTACAGACAATTCCCATTTTAAAACTACAGTGCTCTACAAATTGTACGGTAAAGGGCCTGTCAATTTTGATGGATTGTCTGGGAAGGGATGAATTTGATTTTTCTCTCAGATGCACATGTATTTCACTCCATTTTTTGACAGCAGGAAACAGTGCTATTTATTAGTCAAAAGGACACAGATGATAGTTATTAAACACATCAGTTAGGCCAGGCTGTGTGCATTAGAAATTGCCATTATATTCTTAAAGAAGCTAAATATTATTTCATCCAGGATTGGGGAGGAGGGAAATGGATAAATTTTTAGCGTAATTTTAAAGTTTACCAACCAATTTAGTTTACATGTCTTCAGAAATGGAAATATGGAAATCAAATTTTGAACAAACAATAAAAGACATGTCAAATGTCATCTGCCCTGATGCCCGAAACACAATACTTTGGTAACAAAATTCATAGTGTTTGAATAAGAAGCGCACTGTCCATAAACACTGTAATAAATTATTTGTTTACCATGAATTAAAGAATGGATAGTATTTAATTAAAATATTTTTCTCCTGAGCTACCACCGTAAGCAGAATTAAGATAACTGTTGTGAAAGGTTGAAGCATTTTTCAAAGAAACCCTTTATCTAGGTTTTTGCTGAAGAAGTGATCTGACCTTAAAACACAAAAATATATAATCAGTGGAGAGCATGGAAAATGTAAGCTTTCAGAGCTGTTAAAAAAAATACAAAAAAAGAGTCACCCACTGGCAAAACAAACATATATTTTTGATGGGTTTAAAAAAAATCTGGCAATTATTATTTATATAGCGTTTTACAACATGGGTAAAATATACTAAATACAAATTCGTTATCCCCAAGAGCTTATAATATGTAACAGGTACAGCACAGTTAAGGCAACAATGCATGGCACATAGACATCAGTGTTGGCTGGTTTCATGGAACAGGTTGGTTTTCAGAAATGATTTGATTACAGAGTAGCACTGGAGAGCCTTCCTCAAAAAGGTTAAAATGATGTCAGCAAAAGAGATGAGGGGCTTGTATGTATGGAATCGAGTGCGGACAGTAAGGCAGGGAGGAGTGGAACTGTGAAGAATTTTGAAAGAAAAAGAGAAGCTCAAATTACATGCAGAAAAGGTAGATGACACTAGGAAGACTCAAAAGGCAGTGGGAAGGGAGACATGACCAAAATGACAAGAAAGTGAAGCGTTTTTCCTAGGACAGTTTTGGACAGATGGAAGAGAAGAGCCTGGGCTAGAGCACTGGTTGGAAAAAAAAGAGGGGAATGGGAACTTGTTCAACTACTGTAGAGGAAGAAGTAGCAGGACTTAGTGGGAGCTTGGATGAGAGAGAGGCAGAAAAATTAGTCAGAGATGACAGCAAGGTTACAAGCATAGCAACAAGGAGAACAGAGGGGTTAACAGAGAAAGTTTGGGAGGAAGGAGAAGAAACTCTGCTTTGGACTGGCTCAGCCCGAGGTGGTGGCAAGCCATCTAAGAGGAGATGGCATGACTGGACAAAGGATGAAAGATCACAGGTGGAAATGGAGATTGGCAAGTTGTCAGCAGAGAGGTGATAAGTGAATCCAAAAGATCAAAGAACAATGCCCAAAAAAAGGCATACATGGAAGAGAGAAGAGGCACTCCCATGGAGAGGGAGAGCAGGAACTACAACGCAGGTACTGAAGGAATGGTCCAAAAGGCAAACTTATAGAACATAAAGTCTGATTTGTAATCTCCATGTGGCCCTTTGGGGACTCAGCCGTGAAAGGTACTGAACAACTTCCAAACAACCACCACTGATTTCAAAGTAAGATGACAATGCTCAGCCCTTCTGAGCTGTTCAGCCCCTTGAAGGCTCAGCTGCCAAAGCAGCATATACTCTGGCCACATGAGATTTCAATATTTTCTCTTTTGCAATTGGTCATCACAAAATATGCAACAAGGGGCTCTCGAACCTTCTTCACACAACTCCAAACAAGGGGATGTGTCACAGGTGCTCTAATCTCACAAGATATTAAATAGGTCTCTGGTTTTGTTCAGGGAACATGTGTGCACGCATGTGTACATACACACTAGATCAGGGGTCGGCAACCTATGGCATGGGTGCCAAAGGTTGCACACGAGCCGATTTTTAATGGCATGCTGCTGCCTGCCGAGTCCCAGCCACCGGCCCCGCTCAGCCTGCTGCCGAACCCAGGCCGGGACCCAGCAGGCAGCAGCGTGCCATTAAGAATCCTGCCCCACCCCCCCGGGGTAAGGTGAAGGAACTTGGTCCTGCCGGCTGCTGCTATAGAGCAGGCAAGCTCCCCTCTCCTCCGCCTCTTCCCCCGGTGTGTGGGGTCCTGGCCCTCCTCCTCCCACAGCATGCTGGGTCCCTGCCCCTCCTCCTCTCCCTCCCTGCTGCTGATCAGCTGATGGCCCTTGGGAGGGAGGAGGAGAAGCAGAGCCGCAGCGTGGGGTGGAATCAGGGCACATCCCCTCCAGCCCCCTGCCATCAGCTGCTCAGGGCAGGGGCTGGAGCACCCCCACGACCCCACAGTCCCAGCCCTTTGCCTTGACCCCTGCACCCCCCCTCACACACACCCAGCCCTGGCTCCTGCTCACATGCCCCCAACCCCCTGCCCTGACTCCTGCACCCCCCACACATACCCAGACCCCCCATACCACATGTCCTGACTCTTGCACCCCCCACATTCCCACCTCCACCCTGAGCACCAAATGGGAGCTCCTGCACACACCACCCCCACATTCCCACCTGCACCCCTCGCACCAAATGGGAGCTGCCTAGGTAAGCACTCCACCCCCAAACCTCCTGCCCCAACCCTGAGCCCCCCCATTCTAGCTCCTGGCCAGACCCTGCACCCCAACCCCCAGCCTGCTCCTTCACTCCTAGCCCTGTTCTCAGCACACTCCCACCCTCAGCTCAGTGCAGAGAGAGAGGAAGAGAATGGGCTAGAACCAGGGAGAAGGTAGGTACCCACTCTATGTGGCCAGGGCCGGGATCACAGACCAGCAGCGGGCTGAGCGGGGCCGGCACTTGGGACCCTGGCTGACAGGAGCCGGCGGACGGAACCCCAGACTGGCAGCGGGCTGAGCCGCTCAGCCCACTGCTGGTCTGGGGTCCCGGCCACCGGTCCCGCTCAGCTCGCTGCTGGTCTGGGGTTCTGGCTGCCGGCCCCTTACCAGCCAGGGCCCTGCTCAGCCTGCTGTCGGCCTAGGTGAACGGAACCCCAGGCTGGCAGCAGGGCGAGCGGGCTGGCAGCGTAAGATCAGCATTTTAATTTAATTTTAAATGAAGCTTCTTAAACATTTTGAAAATCTTGTTAACTTTACATACGACAATAGATTAGTTATATAATATATAGACTTATAGAGAGAGACCTTCCAAAATATGTTAATGTATTACTGGCGAGCAAAACCTTAAATTAAAGTGAATAAATGAAGACTCAGCACACCACTTCCAAAGGGTTGCCGACCCCTGCACTAGATACTATACTACCCTGAAACCTCATTACAATGTGTGAATGCAAATGCAGCTATAAACAGGCAAGAGTGAGCGAATGTGTGTGTGTTTATGTATTACACACACACACACACACACACACACACACACACACACACACACACACACTTCCTTCTTTATAGCTGCATTTGTACTCAGAAAACCCACTATAACAGCGAGGAATTAATCTAGTGATGCATGAGCTCTTTCCATGGCTAGAATTTACAAGAATCCTCTGCTATTTCAGCCCCTGCTAGACTGAGATGCAAAAGTCCCAATATTTCTCCTTTAAGCATCTTCCCATAGCAGCTCACTAACCTACCACCAGAAACAGCCTCCTTTTGAGACCTTAATAGCATGTGTTACAAAGGCCTGTTGGTTAGCTGCCCAATTAAAACTTCACAGAGTTATAAGTAATGAAAGTCTAGAATATTTAATTGGGAAACTCATAGTATGATTATTTGTACAGTATCAGTTAACAGAGAAGATTTTAATTCTTAATTATTTCAATTAATTTATTTCTGGGAGATTTACTTGGAGAATTTAAACCTTATCCATTTCATCAATTAAGAACCACAGATGCAGAAACTAGATACTGAGAACATTTGAATTAGAAGGATTATGTAATATGCTCTTCTTTTTAACCATTACCCAAGTTCTCAGAGAAAAGTACGTATCCAAAATCCAAACAGTTGCCTATGATTTTGTTTAGGACCTAGGAAATCTTATTTTAATAGCAACCCAGCACAAAAGCATGTAATTAAGTCTTCTGAATTCAGGAGAATACTTGAGCACATACTAAATGTTGTGCTAAACAGAGATACTTTCTTCAATCAATGCCTACATAACTGGGTATTTTCTGTGTATAAAACTCCATTATTTTGATTCTGTCACCAATTGCCAACAGCTCAACAAGGGTCATAAGAAGCATCCAGAACCTGAGTTATTCAACTGCTTTGGCTTTGAATACACACAAACTATACCACCACCAATGATTTTTTTAAAATGTATGTAAATATGTACTATGCAAACTAAACTTGTCAGTTTAATTTACTCCAGTAAATAAGCTATTTTATGTGCAATAACTAGTTTTCACTACAATCCTGACAATATTTAATGATTTTATCTAAATTAAGAGGTAAACTTCATGTTATGTGCATTTAAACTTTCTGAAAACATAACTGTTGATGAAACATCTTACTGATATAATCATTGCTAATTAGAAGTTGTTAAGCATTACCTCTTGGATATATCTGCAAAGGTTCTATTAACTGTCCATTTACTTGCTGTTCCATTACAGTGGTATAATACTGAAAAGAGATTACAGAGATTATTCAATAACATATGAACAGTAGTAATCGTGTTATAGGTTGTTGAATTCATGGTATTTCTTAGGGTTTAAAAAATTGCAGTTACACGTATCATTCTCCAAAATACATTCCCACTGTTTGTACTGTCCACACAACAAAACAACTATGAAGGAACATTAAACAAAGGGTAATGATAATCAGTAATACATTGACTCGAGGGGAGTAGTCTACTATTGTACCATAGGACCATCATAGGTTCAGGCTTATCTGACATCTACATTAGCATCAAATAAGGAGAACATTAACAAAATTTGCAGCAGTAAGTAAATTGGGAGTAATTGTGATAACTGGTTATGAGACAGAAATAATACAAAGGAACCAAGAGAGATTAGAAAAACAAACAAACAAACAAAATACAATGAAATTAAACCTGGAAAGATACCAACTACTATATTTCTAGAAAAATAATTCAAGATAGAAAGAGCAAATGGGGAAGAGAAACCTGGAAAGCAGTCATTCTGAATGAGACCAATAGATGACAATGGATAGACAAAAGTTAGCCATGAATTGCCAATATGATATGAAACAGTAAATGCGGCTTTGGGCTGCATAACCAAAGGTATCACTCCACACAAATCAGAGAGGTAATATGGTCCCTGTGTGTCGGACTCCAGAGCAGTGGCACTTACAACATATGTCCACAGCTTATTTAATTACCAGAAAGACATTGTCAAGTTAGGTGGACCTCAGACCACAGCCCCTGACTTTTTAGTGGCTGGCGTGAGTAGTTGATGAGACAGCTACCATATATACATAAATACAAGTTTGGCAAAGAGATGACAACAAGGCTACATAACAGTCTGTAAATATTTGAAGGCCGTGAATACCAAGCATGGAAAGGAAATAGCATGGTAGGAGAAGAATTACAGAGTATGGATGAAAAATAAGGAAAGGGGACATTTAGGCTGGAGATCTGGGAATATTTCATTGCCTTTAGAAAAAATGTCCCCTGGGAAATGTCGTAAGCTCCATTACATGGGACACTGAAGAACAACACTAGACAAAACACCGGAACATGTACTTTAAGAAACAATCCTGCTATGGCGAGGAGATTGACCTCACTGGTTTTTGCCAGTGCATCTCTCTGACTATGGGAAGTGTTGAGAATTCAAACACAGTACGAAGCATGTTCCAACTGCAACTTACCTATCTTAAGAACAAAAATGTTGACTGAGAGTCAGATCTTCAGCCACTGTAAGTCAGCATAGCTCCATTGACTTTGATGCTCATTTTCACCACCTGAGGGTCTGGCCCGAAGATTTTAGAATGATAGTATTCTCAGATGAGTATTTTATGATGCTGTTACCTATGCTGACACTACTTAACCTAAACAGAGAATACTGTACATCTTTATGGTGTCAGGTATGAGTGTTCTGATCATACCAATGACTTACCATAAAACAAACTTTTTTGATGTTTACATAATGCAAATCAACATAAGGATTGGTTTATTGTTATGTAAATAGTTTTCTTTCATCTTGTTATTGAATGCCATCAAATTAAGTATTTAAAGGGAGCAACTACATGAATATAGTGAGCACAGGCTGTAAGACAGGTCACTAAGATTGCTTTAGGGCACAATACATGCTTTCATTGCGTAAAATCATACATGCAGTCACAAAACTGAATTCCGGAAGCTTCAAGTCTTCTAGCTTCACCTTCAGGCACAGATTTCTTTACAACTGATTACAGACTTAGTCCTGTTCTCAATGTGGCTCTGAGTGAACACAAAAGTCTCCATGTGCAGACTCACTTGAAGGATTGGGGCCCTATTTCAATGTTCCTTTACAGTTCTAAGATTCTAACCTGCTAAGAAAGAGAAGGCATTTGCTATCTCCACATTTCTCTCCTATGAGAATGAACAGGAAGAACACTCCTCCTGAAAAGTGTTAGTAGGGGAAAAAACTATTGGAGGTGTTGGGTTCTCGTTAGCCCCATCCCTGCATGATATAAAAGCATGTTTGAAGGGCTATCTGGGTCAAGATTACTGTACACGTCTCTTAAATAATCCTGCTACACATGCTCCCACTGTGCTTATACAGAGTAAAGTTATTAATCTCAAAAATATACAATTTTAAAATGATCAGGAGGAAGATTTGCAGGAAGAAAGGAAACTATCCCGGTAGACTTATTTTATATCATGCGGTAATGAATAACAAGTTAAGATCTTTGCCTACCCCCGACCCTCCCCCAAAGGCATCTAGCATCTAATAGCCATGGGGCTATAAAAGATTACTCTGCTTTCTAGCTGACCAAAGCTGTAAAGAAAATGTGTTTCCTTACTTTTAGTAATATGTCAGGACCCCCAACACATATACATATAGTGTAAGCACATACTACATACTCTCTGGAATAATAAACTAAACCAAATGTTCAAGAGACTACGCTTCTTTAGAAAAAATAGTAATGTGGCCTTCTCCATTACTCAGTGATGACAAGTAAATGAAATATCAATCATGTCAGCTGTCAACCTTTTCGGACAGCAATAACTGTTAACAAGTAGTCTGGAAAAATTCTCCAAAAATGATTTGTCCTCCACATACGAGTATTTCAGTTTCCATGGAAAATTAAGATGCCAGTGGCTATTTGGAACATTGTTCAGGTACTTTTAAATGGAAAATTTGCCAGTTATTGATCCAAAGCATGTACCCCTTGCTTCCAGAAGGCTGCAAGCAACTTTCCAATCAGTGGCTGTCAAAAAAATTACTTCCTTTTTATACTGATACAAGACAACAGTGGTAGTGTAGCTCCACTGCTACTTAATATCTTTCTTTAATTAACTGCTATGTATAATAAGAAAATAATTTCAATTACCATCTTACAATATTTCCATAAATATAATGCAAACTCTCTTTGTGTATTACAAAGCAAATTAATTACAGAGCTGATTGTGCTGATGGTCAAGTTCACAAACAAATAACCTCAACGATAAAAGGGTTATAACAGATACAAAGCATCTTTTCCTACCACAAAACCTTGCATGCATGGAAGGGACCTGTATTCTCATTTCATTATTTAATTTGAATTATAAAATAATTCACTCACTTTTCTTTTCCAAAACCTTTAGTGTGTTGATGGCAAAATGAACCATGTCAGTGTTCTTGGAAAGACGTTAGCAGCTTCCCAACCCTACAAACATTTGCTATCAGGCCCAGCCACTACCATGAGTGGCTTAGAATGTAGGCTATAACAGAGCTACTCTCTGCAGTCCATTCTCCCAGCATGCAACTTACAAGAACTCTCAAAATTTCAGTATTTTAGGGTAGCTAAATCTTACCTACATCATTTGCTAATCAGCCCCAGTGATGATGATGGCCATAAGCCCCTCTAACCATCAGTTTTTTTGTTTGTAAGGGATTTTTTTGCTGGTTGTTTGTTTGTTTTTGTTTTATTGCATTATTTTTTTGAGAAAAAGGCAGCATGCCCTGCAAAAAGATTATCCCCAACTCTGCCAGCAAGGCAGATGGATGTCCACAGAGTCATAACAACCTCACTTCTAGGAACAAGAACAAGTAATTTTATTGTCTTCACTATTTTCTTCAAGAGTGGGAATGAATCTGCCATAATCTTGGAGACTAAAAAGCTCCAGGATGTTTTTATAAACCACCAAACAACAGACAGACTGCTAGAATGTGAAACCATCATGTGCATCACTGAAACAGCCAACTGTTGTAAAACATCAGAGACAAAACAGGTAGAAACAAAATGGCTCAGACTGGAACAAGATTATTTATAGGCATCCCATAAATCTTAAGGCATTTGGGAGGGCAAAAGAATTGGGCACTTACAATTGCTAACATGCTGAAACTTCTACAATAGGCCTGGATTCATGCCAGAGTGACGAACCTGCAAAGTAGTGATTTGTAAAACTCTGCTGGAAAAAAATGCAAGTATCCTTATCGTATCATGTCAATAAACCCAGAAATACAACAAGGAGTCTGTTGACACCTTAAAGACTAACAGATTTATTTGGGCATAAGCTTTCATGGGTAAAAAACCCACTTCTTCAGATGCTACAGATGATACAGACTAACACGGCTACCCCGATACTTGACACTAATAAACCCAGAGATTTCTTGAGGATTATCAATGAATAGATTGGTTATAGCCAGATCTCATGGGAAAGTATCATTATTGAACCAGTAGAATAATAAAGAGAAAGCTTTGCATAATGACAGGTTTCAGAGTGGCAGCCGTGTTAGTCTGTATTCGCAAAAAGAAAAGGAGTACTTGTGGCACCTTAGAGACTAACAAATTTATTAGAGCATAAGCTTTCGTGAGCTACAGCTCACTTCATCGGATGCATTTGGTGGAAAATGCATCCGATGAAGTGAGCTGTAGCTCACAAAAGCTTATGCTCAAATAAATTTGTTAGTCTCTAAGGTGCCACAAGTACTCCTTTTCTTTTTAAAGAAAACGCTGTAGAGTCCAAAAATTTTACCCCTCTGCAGATAAAGTTCTTTTAATATCAGACTTGCAAGAAGATAGTCTGGTCTCTTCAGAATGGAAAGGCAAGTGAGGGAAGGTTGGGTGGGAAAAAGGTTTAATTCATCATCTCCTTAGAAGATCTGAACCTTACAAATAGGTGAATCAGCATCTGGAACCTGAAGTTCTTTTACTCTCCTGGCTTAAGTCACTGACATTAAGAACAACATCTCACAGTGAAACTGGAGCACTCGGTATTCAGTAGTAGAAGGAATGCTTAACTGAATAGAAGTTCCTAGAAGTAATCTCCTCAGATATCAAAAGATCATGGTCTAGCAAAGAAAGCCTTCTGCATGTTACTAAAACGAACTGGGCAATGAATGCTTATGTATGAAGTCCGTAACCCACACAGAGACAGGCACAGGAACATGACTTATGCTGACAAGTCTTCCATCGTATGTTCTAGTCTAATTCCTTACAATTGTAATTAGAAATGACTGAAGTGATTTTCAAAAACTGTTATGATCTGATGATTTTAAGGCATTTTGATCTCGAGCAAGACTCCGAGGGAACACAGTGCAGAAGACTGGGTAAACCACGTTTGTAGTATTGAAACCATAGTGGCTTGCTAATTCCCTATCAGCTATCTTCAATCTGATAATACTTGAAAACTCCAGTGTCATCAGACATTGAGGATAAGTTTCTTTCTTCTACTGTATTCAAATATCTCTAGATAAATTAGGATGAACAATGTCTATGCTATCTATTCATCACTCTACATGGACCGCCTAATGCTGTGTTATATTCTCATTGGCTTGCACTCAGCAAGAAATACAGATTAAAAAAATTCAGGGTCTTGATCAGTGTTGAAAAACTAAACTGACAGGGAGAGAGACATTCTTTCCTCAAGCTTCTTGGAGAATATTACAAATCAATAGAGGAAAAGGCCGTTTTAAATCATAATGGTTATATCAAAAGAATGCTTAACACTGTCCTTCATTTAATTAGCAACGATCAGAATATGTAGGTTTGCAATATTTTTCTTACAATAAAAAACATTTCATATTTTAATTAAAAATTTACAGAGTGTTCATCAGGCAGTCATATCAGAGAAAAAAGCCTTAGTTCCATTGGTGTCCGAAAAGTATCTTGAAAGAAACACTATGAAAACAGGTTGTTGGTTGACACACATTCATAAAACAGCTATCACAGCAGCATTTTCAACATCAGTTGGCTGCAGAACTCCTTCAGTACAAGTCTCTGTGGCAACAAAATGACAACATTTTTTTACAGGACAATTTATTACAATTTTGGTTTTCTTCTCACTGTCCCTTTAAAATACACCGCATGAACAAAAAGCTCAAAAACACAGAATGGTCCCATTGTAGCTTAATATCTTGCACACTTATCTACATAATAACTTCTGTGACAAAATTCTCATGCATGAGGTATCCTTCATGTCACATGCAGCATGTAAATGTGCACCATCAAGAGCCTGGGGTTGCTCAGCAATTTAAATAATTGATAAGATTTCAGTTATAAAAAGGAAACATTTTCAGTTTTAATACAAAATTTCTTTATACATCTGATAAAAAGGCATGATGATTTTGAAACATTGCCATAAAACATTCAGATGTCAACAAATACTAGGATATTTCTACTTTAAGCCTAAGGAGCTGACATTCTCAACTTTTGTTATACATGTTTGGTCTAGGAAAAAAATAAACATGACCTTGTCCACCATTAAACCCAAGTATAAAAATGTCTGCTGTATTCCAGTCCTCCATTTATTTCTGTCTAAATATATAAAAGTGATGTTTCTCTGTCTGCCCTCCCACAAACCACTTCATTAGCTGACATCAGACACACCTCAATGATCAGCTATGCCATTCAAAGGACAGCAGCAGAGAGAAAAGAGGGGAAGGAAATAAGAGATGAAGAAGAGGGACTCCATGTCATTTTACCCATGAGCACAATACTGAAGTTCTGTGAAAGATAAAAAGTGAAATCATTCTAGTTTTCACTCTATGAAACAGAAGGTGCCTCTTTCCCACAAAAGGAGAATATCACTATCTGCTAATGGCAAGAGACAAGGCAGATGATATAATTTCTCATCCTTGAATCTGGTCATAAGAGCAGGGAACCAAGCAGGGCTGCAAGATTACCACTCCGGGGTTCACAGTGAAAAAGCAATAAACCCTAATTAAGAGATCCCTACTTTAGGTATTAATTTAAATGGAACATAAGGGCCAAAGGTGTTAATACAACGCAGTCACTGTCCAACCTTAAACCGTGTTAAACAAGGTTCAGGGTGTGGTATATAGACACCTGAGCCTGCTTAGTACCATGGCAAACGCATCATTAAACATCTTTTTAAGCTTTTATTAACGATAAAGAAAAAAGGAAAAATAGTTAAAATGTTTGAAATGTGAAGTATTAAATAGGGGTTTCATTCATTTTAATAACATCCCTTGTTCCCTCTCCTTTTAGCTGGAGAGAGTTTTCAGAAGGAAAATGTCTTTGTTTGACAGTCTCTCAGATAGTATCTAAGTCGGTAATAACTGCCCTTTTGGGGAAGAGAGAAAATGTTAGTTGAGATGAGCATTATTATACATTATTCTGGCATCTTATGACCTTTTACATACTTTTTACAGCTGAGCTCACAATTAGTGTAAATTTGTCAGCCCCATTACACACTGAAGTACCCATAAATGTTGTCACATTATACTAAAAGAATAACCCCCAAACCTCCTGCAGTAGTAGTAACAATGAAACAATGTGTTATTATGGGAGCACACATGATCATTTTTCACTTTATCAAAGAGACACACTGGAAGTTTCAAATAATCAGGACATTTGATTAGCTGAACATTTCTAGATGTGCTTATTTAGGCCTACATTAAATTGTAAGGTGTGTGACTAGAGATCAGAGACTAAACATGCAGTTTTTCAACTCAGCAGCATGTGTATCTGGTAACTGTACTTTTAAAAGTACTAAGTAATTCCCTACATAAAATATTTGCACTAGATTTTTGTATCAAATCACTAACATGTCCTAGCCTCTGTAATTATATCAGGCATACATACTTAGAACTCTCATCAACCAATCAGAGTCTTCCTACAAACAAATTTTGCAGTCTTTGCAACCCACAGAAGTTCTGGATAAGGAGGCTCTACAGAGTCAGGTCTTTAAAAATGTTTTCCTTTTTCAATTTTTGCTACTATATGTTCAAAAACAAGTAAAAACATCCAAACATTCTGCCTATCACCTGCTGGAAATGATGGATCAGGCCTTTAGCCATTTTATTACTACACACGAGTCTGCATCTATCCACACACATACACACACTTATATGAAAAGATGTGGATTCATGCACACACACACACACACACACACAATGCTTTACAAAACAGCCAGTCACAAAATCCAGTCTATGACTATATATAATCCAGTCTGTATGACTTATAACGTCTGTCATTCAAACTCACAGTAAATGTTTTTTTATTTTAAAACCTTCAGCAAAGATAATATACTTAGCTACTAACAATTTTATAGTAGCAAAATGAAAGACATCTCCTAATTGGAGTTGCAGCTAGCAAGGGATGTAAAGGGTAACAAGAAGGGTTTCTACAGGTATGTTAGCAACAAGAAGAAGGTCCGGGAAAGTGTGGGACCCTTACTGAATGGGAGAGGCAACCTAGTGACAGATGATGTGGAAAAAGCCGAAGTACGCAATGCTTTTTTTGCCTCGCTCTTCACAGACAAGGTCAGCTCCCAGACTGCTGCACTCGGCAGCACAGTATGGGGAGGAGGTGAGCAGCCCTCAGTGGTGAAAGAACAGGTTAAGGACTACTTAGAAAAGCTGGACATGCACAAGTCCATGGGGCTGGATATAATGCATCCGAGAGGGCTGAGGGAGTTGGCTGATGTGATTGCAGAGCCATTGGCCATTATCTTTGAAAACTTGTGGCGATCCCCTCTATTCGGCAATGGTGTCCAATTTTCGGCCCCCCACTACAGAAAGGATGTGAACAAATTTGAGAGAGTCCAGCGGAAGGCAACAAAAATGATTTGGGGGCTGAAGCACATGACTTATGAGGAGAGGCTGAGGGAATTGGGCTTATTTAGTTTGCAGAAGAGAAGAATGAGCACGGGATATGACAGAAGCCTTCAACTACCTGAAGGGGGGGTTCCAAAGAGGATGGTCTCAAATTGCAGTGGTGGAGGTCTAGTTTGGATATTAGGAAAAAACTATTTCACTAGGAGGGTGGTGAAGCACTGGAATGGGTTACCTATGGAGGTGGTGGAATCTCCCTCCTTAGAGGTTTTTAAGACCCAGCTTGACAAAGCCCTGGCTGGGATGATTTAGTTGGTGTTGGTCCCACTTTGAGCAGGGGTTGGACTAGATGACCTCCTGAGATCTCTTCCAACCCGAATTTTCTATGTTTCTATGCTTTGGGGGAAATAGTTGCCACCTAAAATAAGCCTTGATAACAAAACAGCAGCTGGTATATTTCTGATGAGAATTCTAAACTAAGCTAAAGCATTATATCCCACACAAAAGGTATCTGTAGTCAGATGACTGGTACTTCAATGGCTGTACAGTAGTTAATTTTGCAACATTCGAAGTTAAGAAATAAACAGAAAACAAAAAAAATATGTTTTGGCAAAAAAGTGGATTTTAGCACTTAATATCCATCTTAACAGAAAAGATCCATAAAACTATTGGTTATTTTCCTGTTCATCCATTTCATTTGAAAGCAAGTGTTAAATGGAAATTTTCACTTAAATTTACAACATGAAAGATAAATGTAGCTAAAATGAGTTAAAATAATTGTGATTCAATAAGTTACTGGTTTTGCTTTTAGTTTTTTTTGTACATCTAAAAATACCGGAAATACATCTTTAAATCTTCTGTGCATATTGAGCCTGCAGCTACAGTGTAACTCTTCTGTTAGGAGGGGTTAAATAGTCTCCAGATGAAAGTAGATTCGGAAAATTTTTTAGAGCCCAGGGGTTCATTTTTAATGAGCCGTTACTTTAAGTACTGCATAAAAAATACAAGAAATTGATAGTCCATTTAGCCTGCACTATACCTAATGCAAAAGTCATTAAGATGCATTATTCTTAATGTTCATCATATGATCAGTAAGTGTACAACTTTTTAAAAAATGTCAAGCATGCCCACAACTCCATGTGATTTTCAAAAAACAAAAAAAACCCAAAAAACAAAAAAACAAAACCCCACCACCTCCGCATAATACAGGAATATATTATGATTATTTTTGTTTATTTTTAACACTTCAATTCAAGCAGAATAATGGATAAAATTACAGGAAAATTGAAAAGCATGAAAAACATTCGCCACTTGTTACAATATACCTACATAGGATAGCATGGCTTTCATTTCTTCATCACTTCTAACAGTAATCCGATCACCGTCCTCATCTTCATCTGATAAAAAAGTATTACATTCATTAAGTGAAAAGCTATTTACAGTTTTTAATAAATCAATTATGCCTGTTTACTCTACCTGAACAACAGAACTTCTACAAACAAATGAAAATAAACAGAACGAGCAAGCCAATTACACAAAAAGCCCAGAACCTTGAAATGACTGTTGACATCGTCGTCGTCTGGGGCCTAGACATGTGATGTAGAAGAAACAAGTGAGGAAAACAAGACCAAGCAGCTGAAGGACTTGAGACGCAAGAGCACAAAAGGATGACAAGAGAACATTCTCTAACCGCATATACCAAAGTAATCCTAAATGCACATAAACAGAGGCTATAATTACATTTTAAGAGCGGGAACAAGAACAAAGCACTCGAAACTTTGCTCTCACAATTTACGATGCTAGCAGAACCTCCCTGTGGAATTCCAGTCTATGCACAGTGTATTACTCCTTATGCAAATCTATTAAGTCATTCTAGTGACACTGTAAAGTCGGAGTGAAGATTGAGTGGTTTCTTAATGGGTCTAGGTCTCCCAAGATGGAATTAAGTGTATTCAGTTTTGTTGAAAGAAAAAACATAATACCAAAAACTTGATCTATTTTCTTACCACTCTATCCTTCTTATTCTAAAATATTCTGTCCTTACATGAATTCTTTCCTGTCTCATGCTCATCGGCCCCTTGTCATGCTTCTTCTTCCTGATACCCATCAGGAAGCATAGGTTTCTATCAAACCTAATAAAAACAGTAGCTTTACCTTTAAAAAAAATTAAACCAACACATGATCATTCATTTTTATGTCCATATATACACACATCAGTTTAGACTAGTGCCAAACTTAGTGTGCATGCACGTTTGTCTGGGAGGATTTGTGCACAGTACAACTGTGGGAGAAGAGAATGAGTGGTTCATGAATAGTGCACTGTAATCACACCTCTGTAATAAGAGCTATGGTACAGACATGCATACACACACAGAACTGCATACCTTGTGACATAAGGGAAGATGCTGCTACAGTATTGGATGCAGAGGAAAGAACAAGAAGATTCAGAAAGGCTTATGTAAAGCAAGGGATTTTAACATATATATATTTTAAATTAGGATCTAACACTGGAATAAGTTTTCCAAAGGCATAAGGCAGGATTCTGATCTCCATTAACAATTGTGAGGTACTCAAACACTCTTGTGATGCGTGATGCACAAGTAATCAGATAGATAGATCAGAACCCCACTCTCAATCTGTAGCAATATATAATTTTTTACTGATTTACCTTTTGATTGATTTGTTTCTCATCTTTGCCTGCCATGATTTAACATTGCTCTTTCTTTCTGAAGTTTGTACAATTAGGATACAATATTCCTTTAACATTTATGTTTCCCCAGATTTGGAAATTGGATTTTCCTTTTACTACACCTGGAAAAATCATGGAGCAGGTCCTCAAAGAATCAATCCTGAAGCACTTAGAGGAGAGGAAAGTGATCAGGAACAGTCAGCATGGATTCACCAAGGGAAGGTCATGCCTGACTAATCTAATCGCCTTTTATGATGAGATTACTGGTTCTGTGGATGAAGGGAAAGCAGTGGATGTATTGTTTCTTGACTTTAGCAAAGCTTTTGACACGGTCTCCCACAGCATTCTTGTCAGCAAGTTAAGGAAGTATGGGCTGGATGAATGCACTATAAGGTGGGTAGAAAGCTGGCTAGATTGTCGGGCTCAACGGGTAGTGATCAATGGCTCCATGTCTAGTTGGCAGCCGGTGTCAAGTGGAGTGCCCCAGGGGTCGGTCCTGGGGCCCGTTTTGTTCAATATCTTCATAAATGATCTGGAGGATGGTGTGGATTGCACTCTCAGCAAATTTGCGGATGATACTAAACTGGGAGGAGTGGTAGATACGCTGGAGGGGAGGGATAGGATACAGAAGGACCTAGACAAATTGGAGGATTGGGCCAAAAGAAATCTAATGAGGTTCAATAAGGATAAATGCAGGGTCCTGCACTTAGGATGGAAGAATCCAATGCACCGCTACAGACTAGGGACCGAATGGCTCGGCAGCAGTTCTGCGGAAAAGGACCTAGGGGTGACAGTGGACGAGAAGCTGGATATGAGTCAGCAGTGTGCCCTTGTTGCCAAGAAAGCCAATGGCATTTTGGGTTGTATAAGTAGGGGCATAGCGAGCAGATCGAGGGACGTGATCGTTCCCCTCTATTCGACACTGGTGAGGCCTCATCTGGAGTACTGTGTCCAGTTTTGGGCCCCACACTACAGGAAGGATGTGGATAAATTGGAAAGAGTACAACGAAGGGCAACGAAAATGATTAGGGGTCTAGAGCACATGACTTATGAGGAGAGGCTGAGGGAGCTGGGATTGTTTAGTCTGCAGAAGAGAAGAATGAGGGGGGATTTGATAGCTGCTTTCAACTACCTGAAAGGGGGTTTCAAAGAGGATGGCTCTAGACTGTTCTCAATGGTAGCAGATGACAGAACGAGGAGTAATGGTCTCAAGTTGCAATGGGGGAGGTTTAGATTGGATATTAGGAAAAACTTTTTCACTAAGAGGGTGGTGAAACACTGGAATGCGTTACCTAGGGAGGTGGTAGAATCTCCTTCCTTAGAGGTTTTTAAGGTCAGGCTTGACAAAGCCCTAGCTGGGATGATTTAACTGGGACTTGGTCCTGCTTTGAGCAGGGGGTTGGACTAGATGACCTTCTGGGGTCCCTTCCAACCCTGATATTCTATGATTCTATGATTCTACACCTATGGTATGACTCAGCGGACTCCCCTGCTCATATTTATTTGATGTAGTACAAGCATAAATAGCGGTATAAATAGTATAGCTGCAATATTATGGGTAGTGGCAGCAAAGGCACGGCTGAGCTCTGCTGAGTACGTACAAACCCACCTGAAACCAGTGGGTTTGTATCATGGGGACGCTGCTATTTAGACTCATGCTAGCTCAATGAGTGCTAGCAAACATATGCGGACACTAGCAGGGGAATTATACACCTAGCTCATACCACAGATAGAGCCTCGGACACAGTGGTCTTTCTAAACTGCTTTCCATAAGACACTTAAATTTTTAAGCACAAAAATGTGGCAATATTAAATGCATGTATATTTGTAGGCGGGGGTGGGAAGAGGGAGGAGAAATCAACCACACGTGATTTTGAGCTGGGATTTTCAAAGAGACCTAGGCACCCAATTCTCATTGGAAGCTGATGGGAGATGGATGTCCGACTCGCTTAAGTCCCTTTTTAAAAAAATCACAGCCTTTGCACAGAACATCACAAAAAGTGTGAATATTTCCCTGGACGAAAATTAACCTCTACTCATAATTACACACATTAGTTCAGCAAAAGATCTAAATTAGTTGAGCAAAGGAAGGTGTTCATTCTTTTTTGAAAAATCTAGCAGAAAACTCCAAAGCAATAATGAAAAAGAGCAAAAAGAGCTCAGAGGGGAAGAAATAACAGTGTGGAAGTATGTAACTGAAAATACTTAGAGAGCTAGAGTTTATAAATCTACCAGAGCGGAAACACAAGACACTGGAAAGATGGCTTTGAACGGAAAAGTGGATGGCACAGCTACCTTCTGTAATAGTCTTGAGGACGCATGGAAATTTAACTAGTAAGTTTCCAGGCTGCTAAAAACGCTCTCTAGACTTACCAACCTGTATCGAGTCAAGAACAATGAAAAGACTTGGAAGAGTTACTGAATTGAAACTGAATGTTTCCTTATCTGAAAGCATATAAGAGAAAGAAAAGGGAGGAGAGGTTTGTAAAACTACAACTTGGCTGAAAACAAAGTTGTTCTAGCATGAGAATCAGAAACACTGAAGAAAACTGTTGTTAGAATAGTGACCACAATGAAAGCACTGTAAGCAGAGAGGGGATCAGAAGTAAAAGTAGATGAGCAAAAAATATATTTAAAAGACAGAAAAAGCCCAAAGTTGTTAAACAAGTCAGGCTCACGGGGAAAAAAATTGACGTTAGAAACACCGAAGGCTGTAGCTGATGAACTCACACAGCCCACTGGAAGAACATCCTCAGATCTCCAGGTCACACAGGATTAGATTCAAATGATATGAAAATAGCTTCAGAGTACTCAGAACTGTGAAGACTCCTTACAGTTACATGAAGAATACAGGAAAGATACAAACGTACCGATGAAAGAAGGTATTAAAAGGAAGCAAGTCTAAAACAATCAGGACAATTTTTTCTTAATCAGAGACTATATGTCTCATGTTAAATGCAGAGATTCTTTTGCCATCCTACCAAAAAACATAACTGGGTATAGCCTCCAAACTGGCTATAGATGATGCACTGATTCAGAGAGAAGAATTTCAAGCTTGTCTACTTGCCTAGAGTACAACAATATGATTTTCCAGCACATTAGGGAAGCAAAAGTAGAACCAAAAAGCCTATGTACTGGCTGGATTTTGCTAATGTCACTTAAAATGGAGGAAAAAATCCTAGCAAGATACCAAATAGAGTGCAGCAGATGGTAAACAAATATTATGAAGCAATCTTCGCAAAATCTGTAGTGTGTCACAAATGCACAAAATGGCAGAGTTTGGATAAAAGGATCATAACAGGCCATATGTTGTTAGTCATTTTATTTGTAGCACCGTGTAATACAATGGTGAAATCCACATAAAAGGTCCAATGGTAGAAGAAGCACAGCCCCAGGTAGAGGCTGCAATGGATGACACAGTGTAGATAACAACAACTAAACAAACAGTAGAGGAGACTATACTAGCTGGCAATTATCCATGACTGGAAAGTAATCAAACAGGTGAGAAGGACATTTATGCCAGTAAAATCTAGGCATTTGATATGGATAGAGTAACCAGGAAATCAAGCATCAATATACATAACATATTTTAGATGCCAGTTAAATGGCAGGGGAAATAGTTTTGTGCAGATGTAAATGACAGACTAGAGACATGAACTGAAAGCACAGCAGCAGATGTGTATTTCCAGGAAAGTTCTACACATGGTACCATTAATATGGGCTACTGCTCTGATTGCAGGGACTCTTACTGGTGCATGAAGTTCAAACAAAGCTAATCTGTGATATGGGAAATAGGTAACAAAAATCAACAAATCATAAAAGAAATGGTAAGATCTAGAGCCTGGTTTTGCTCAGGTCCCTATAGCAAGTCCTAGGTTTTACAATGGGGAAGGGCACATGTCCCAGACTCGGGGGAAATGGACATTTACAAACACAGTTCTTATCCACAGGATACGTTTTTTAGTTAAAAACAAAAATGTGGCGTAAAAGCAACAAAAGCACTCGAAGGCTCACAAAACAATTGTTTCCTTTAATTTTCTATGCCCATGATTATCCATCAAGCACAACACATCCAAGTACTCTGCACCTTACCTTCCATCATATATATTCTTTCACTTCCAGCATCAATACACAGCATGCAGATTCACAAACCAGATGCAACATCCCATGGCTCTTTGTGTAGACCCATTTCTACCAGGGCAAACCTTTTGCAGAAAATTGGTGGAACTTTTCCTCTAGCACAGACCCATGATAATTAAAATATTAGAAAGGAGCACTAGAAAGCCTATCCACTCTTAAATAGACCTCTGATCTTATTGCCTGAGGCAGAGAAGTTTGACTGCCCTTCACAAATTATTCTTCTTGAAAACAATGCCATGGGAACCAAAAAAGACAAAAGAGTGCAAAGAGTTACAAAAGGAAAGAAGGAAAGAAAATAAGCAAGTCAGTATCAGTCCCAAATCTGCATCAATGGAGTAAATGAGAGCTTTCTACAGACTTCAATTACAGTAGGATCTTGGCCTACTTATAGAGCCCTGTGAACTTTTTATTTTTTTGCAATTTTTCATTTTTTTTTTAAATTTCTTATTACGTTTTATCCACTAAAAATGTTTTTACTTATTACATTTATATTAATAAAATACCTCAAATGATCCCATATAAAAAACCCCATGTATAAACTATGAAAAAAACCCCAGTTTATTCAGGCGACACCATTTTATTAAGCGTTATTACACGGTACTAAAAGGTTTCAGGAATTAAAAGCAAGCATAGAACAGTACGCCTTAAATATTCCCCATGCCCCCTTCAGCCCCCATGTCACAGCCTCCCCATTAGTGCAAAAGATCCCTCCCCTAGCCCCCTTTACATACTTCCCTACTGAAACCAAGGTCCTTGGGGAGGGTGACAGGTCCTGTCCCCAGGGCGTGGCAGGCCCTGAAAGGGATGTTGTGACCTGGAATACAGGATCATAGTATGGCTCACGTTTGGCCCAGCCATTCCTCCATCATCAAAACAAAGAAAAGAAAAAGGAAGAATGTAGATAAGTTGGCCAACATCTCTAACTTGTACAGGAAGGAAGGAAAACGAATAACTTGGCATCTCATGAGCATCCTTCTAATGGGAAGAAATTGCTACCTCCTTCCACCAAATGCATCCGATGAAGTGAGCTGTAGCTCACAAAAGCTTATGCTCAAATAAATTTGTTAGTCTCTAAGGTGCCACAAGTACTCCTTTTCTTTTTCCCTGTTATTGTGGAGGCCCTCAACACCTGTGCTACAACTGTCAAATCCAGCCTTATGAACACTGGATATCATCTTCCTAGATCCAAAGAAACAGCTGATTTCAAGGTAATAGAGGCAGTCACCCCATAACACTACATGCACTGAACCTGACTGTGATGTTATGACACTTATCTTCACATATGAGAAAAGAGATCATCTACTCAGACAAGAGCATAAGTAGGATAAGATCTCAGCAATCATTATTCTTCTCTCGCCTCAACAACCTGCAGCGGATGTAGTATGCAGAAAACTCCTTTCCCAGTCAAAACCAAGGGTTCATTCTCCATAATATGGTCAGTCTCCACTGAATTAAAAAGGAAAAGTCCCAAATCTAGTTGAGCCGAGGTTTCAATGCAGCAATTGCTATGCTCCCATGTCTGGTATTATTCTACATTTTGTACCATATTTCTTTTAAAAGCTGCACTTTGCAGCTCTATTGTTTTTTAAAGTGAGAATTAAATTTTCAAATTACAATCCTAGATCTACAGGTACTTTATTCTTTTCATTTAATTCAAGCCATATAATTGCAGTGAGGAGTCAGAGCACGATAAGGTCACGTTGGTAATTAAAGCTATATTGTAGAGATATGCTCACTCAAGATGTAATTAAATAATAAAATATTACTTAGCTCGGTATCATCATTAAACTTGCATTAATTTATAAATATTTAACTGTAACATATAATGAACATAAACATTATTTATTTAAAAAATGACAACTGCATAATGTGAGCAGAGGAGCCCATGCCAGACATACTGCAGACAGAAATTAAATAAGCTGTACTTACATTCAAATGCTGTTGTTGTTGCATCAGGCAAAACCTGTCCAATGACATCCTAAACAATGACATAGGACAGAATAAGCCATATTTCTAACTAGAAGTGCTTGAGACATTTCAGAGTACATTAAACTTAACTATTCCTCTATTACAGAGAAAAGAGACTTTAAACCCCTCTCCCCCAAACTTTTAGCATACGATTCAAAGCAGTTTCAATCAGTCTCCCCCTTCCTCCTCCCTATGCCCCCTAGAGGACAGAACAGTATTTAAATCACTTCATCATAACTTCAGAACAAATATTCCATTTTACTTTTTCTTGCAATGTAAAGAGTTTATTTTGTCCTTAAGGTACGAAAAATGCATGTGGAACTCTTCAAGGCAAGTGATATAAATGGAGGTTTATAAATCATTTCTGTACTTGAGAAGGAGTGCTCTCTCTTTCTACCCCAAACCATCCCTACTGTTGGGGAGAGAGTGGTTCACTACTTTATAACTTGCTCAGCTTCTGTTTTCTGGTCCTTCTCCCCAACCATAAGTAGCTGTTGTGCCTACCTCTGCTGCCCACATGGATCTGAACAGGAGTGCTGGTACAACTTTTATAATGGGGGTGCTGAGAGCCACTGAACTAAACTGTACACCCTGTATATGATGGAAACCACTTGAAGCCAGGGGGTGCAACAGCACCCCCAGCACTGGCATCTATGGATCTGAACGGCAGACAGGACAATAACTAAAATCTTGTTGATTTCACTCTGTTACTGCACAGGAAAGCTTTGAAGGATAGGGATGCATTAGTGATGCCTGCAGCAGGCTCACCAGAAAGCTCTGGTTTACATTTGGAAGATTCTCTCTGCAACCATATGAGCGATAAAGTTTTTAGTATTATTATTTTATTTTAATTGAAGTTTAAATCCTGCATAAATACATGAGTGGATTCATAGTTGGTCTGAAATAACAAAAACGCACTGGTTGTCCAGTAAGAAATGAGGCCAAAGTATAAAGGCCAAAGTATCAAAGAAGTGTAAATATTTCTCATCTACACACTGGGCAGCGTGTTTTATTTTAAAAAGGGGGGGGTTTTGCCCTTGCCTGAACATTTCTGTCCCAAATGGTGCATTTTTGTGTCTAATATTTTAAACACATTTTCTATGTTACAGTATAACTTTTTTTTTTCAGATCAAAAACTGCCTTGGGTATTGCAAAGTTACTCAAAATTCAGTGGAAGATCAATTCATGCAGGCCTTCTCGTCTGCGTGTTGTCATCTGTCAGTGAGTTTGCAATATGTCATGTGGGGTATGGCATACATGCATAGCATGATTTTTCCTGCCTGCTGTCTGATTTCTCATGTCATGCAAGCTTTTCACTGACATTGTCACAAACAGGTCAGGAATAAATGAACAACATTATTTATTGCAAATAAATGTTATACACTTTGGAGTACTCAGCATCTCACATGATGGGACTCTCAGTAATAAATATTATACACCTTGGAGTGCTCAGCATATCACATGATGGGACCCTCAGTAATCACGGTCCCGTTATTTTTCTTTTTTCCCCTCTGAATAAAACTAAGAAATGAAATGGGAGATGCAATATTTAAAATGGGATAATTAATATAATGAAAATGCAGCAAATATATCAGTAAAGAGTTAACTGGCCAAATTATAGATATATAACTATTTCTTGCTTTTTTATCTTAGATGTGTTAAAATAAATTACCTTTATATACTACTGTTTAAACAACAGACAGAGGATGTGCAATACAGATGACAATGATTCCATGGAAACTTTGCACAGTCAAAAAATCACAAAAATTTAGGCAACACAAACCTCAGTGTGGTGTTAATTAAACACAAAGAATTCTCTTATTTCTAGAGAACAGTAGATGTTCTACAGAATACTTAAGAAGATATAATCTCTCTCTGCAAGAGGTTACAGTCTAACTGTACAAATTCAGTACAAAGAACTAAGGTCTTGTCTACACACAAAACTTGCAGTGGTTTAACTAAAATTGCTTTTTAAAATTGAGATGCTTAAACCCTGCAAATCCCTGCAGAGACAAATTTCAATTGAACCAATATAAAAATATATTTTAGTTAAACCGTCACAAGCTTTGGGGGTCTACCAGCAGCATATATGTGAGGAGAGGATGTGTGGGCTCTGAGAAAGGACCATATCTGAGAGCTGAAAGAACTCCATCTCAGGCTCTAGACTCCCAAAATTATGATTTACCATCACTCTCAGGTTACTAGCCTGCTTTATATTTTCAGCTTAAAGTTCACATTTTACATTATGATCTGAAAAAAAAAAAGCCTGAAAAATCTAAATCCATTAATTTAAGATCTGTAAAAGTGGAGTAGATCACAAACCTGTTTCAGTGAATTATTGGTAAGGTATCTTTACTCTGCTCAGTGTCCCACCTTGCTATTAAGTCAATGCACCAGATGAAACACCAAACTTTAAAACGTGAATTCATAAAATTGATCTGGGGTTAAGAATCTTTTCACTTGACGTGTAAGAACCCTTGCACTATAACATTTTGAAGCTCTCTCTCTCTCTCATTGACCCAAACTCACGATATCCTAACTTTCAGCAGGCTACCATAAGTGATGTTGGAATGGAGAATCCCCACAACTCACAAACAATAAAATCCTATAAATCTTGCAGACAAATGTTCAAGTAATCAGTGTATAGAACAACTGGTGTTTTATCCAACAAAACGTAAGGCCATTAACAATGAAGAGAAGAGTCAGAAAATGGTAGACTAAACAAGAAATCTGTCAAAACTGTTCTGTGGAGGATTGTAAAACAATTTGTATCTATAAGGAAAGAAAACTGAACATTTAAAACCTATTGCTTGTAGCAGGGTTTGCCTGGCTGTTAGATACCAGAGGCCTCATTCTCCTCCTTACACTTAAACCAGCTTTTACACCAGTGTAATTCTATGGAATTCTCATCAGTGTAAGTGAGAGAAATACAAGACCTGCTCCTTAAGGTGTTCAGACTCCATGGTGATGGGACAGCATGTGAATCTAGACAGATTAATGAAAAAAATCAGTGCACTGTAATCCACTTAGTAGTGAAAAATCTTTAAATAAATCTGTTTACTGATAACTTCAAAGTCTGCAAAATTGATATACACAGAAAATCACTTGCAGTGGTGTTCCAAACAGTAGCACTTAAGTCCCAACTCAGCAAGGTGTTTAAGTATGAGTCTAATTTTAAACATCTGAGGAGTCCCAATTCTGTGGGACCATGTAGTGCTGAAAGATAGGCCTTAAGTACCTTTCTGAATTAAGGTCTTCATGATTATTTCATCTTTTAAACAAACATATCTGTACCATTCCGCTAATTATCAGTGCTCTTTCAAGGTGCAATCCTTAAACAGGAATATAACAACTGAATATTAAACTTAATGGGGGCATGGATTAGTTTGTAGAACAGCACACTAGGCATTAGGACTCAGATTTTTAAAGATATTAAGGTGTTGCTGTGCTCAGCATTGCAATACCAAACTGATTCAGGAGCTTAAATCTCATTTTCAAAGAAGGATTTAGGTATTAAGGAGACAGCTTTGGATTTCAAAGAGTAAAGAAGCTAAATTTAGGAAAAAAATCACTTTATTTAAAAAAAAATAAAGATCCTGCAGCATCCTGTGTTAAATAACCTGATATACTGTGTTCTGATTTGTGTTGCTTCTACAAATTTTTAACCTCCTTGGGGTATGAACCTAGTCTTAATCTGTTTTGTACCATACCCAGCACATTCACAATGCACATTAAATTAATAGTTTTCTGATTTTCAGAGATGCTGAGCATCTGCTGCTCCTGCTTACTTCATCCGGAGTTTTGCATGCTCAGCACCTCTGAGAAAGAGACCCTATAAATGTTATTGTTAGTACTTTTCAAGGTGTCCACCTGACCACTTAATTTCAGCTCATTAAGGGCTTGTTTATACATAAAAGTTGTACCACTTTAATAATACCAGTATAGCTAAAGCGATACAACCTCCATGTGCGAACATAATTATACTTTATAAAAGTGCTTACATAACGTATTCCAGGATGCGAAGGTGAATAAGTGTTACAGCTATAAGGCATCTTTATACTTGTATAACTGTATCCATTTTAGGGATTTTTCTGGTGTCACACAAACTGGTTAAAAAAAAATCATACCTCTAAAAGGAAAAAGTTATATCTCTGTTGACTAATATATGCTGACTAGCATATAAATATATCTCATTAATAATATGTATTGTCTGTACCATTTATCTATCTATGTATCTATTACTATGCATTAAGCACTGATACCAGTAAGCACAAATTCTGTAACAGTGACATAGTCTAAAACTTATGCTAAGTTTCCCATAGCATCTTGCATTTGCTGAAGCAAGCATTTGGCACAAGCAGATAGGAAACTTGTCAAAATCAAGATACATTCGTTCTATGTCTTAGTACAAGCTAGTGAATTACCTTCACGGACCAGTAGCTGAAATAGTAGTATCCAAATAAAAATAAGAAAGGAACAGAACAAGTAGTTAGGGGCCAAACTGATAGGCTGAATTTTAGTGACATGTAAAGAAGTGCGTAACTTGTAAAATCATACAAATAATACCAGCTGAAATGTGTAACTTGGGGAGCACACCTTCTGCATAAGGTGAATGTAATACCGCTGCACAGAAATGCTCTTCAGAGACCGGTATCCTATAGAATCTTTTTTGTGTACTATATCAATAAACCTGACAGACACTGGTTATTTGGTCTCTTGAGTATTTTTTATAATGAAATAACAAACCAAAGTGTGATCAAACAATTGACTATACAATTTATCAACAATCAGTAAAACTTCAAAGTGTACACCAGGCCTCAGAAAGCCCTACCTGGAAAATACCTATCCCTCCCCACTTAGCTTCAACAGTGTGTCTGTTTACAAACTGGTTTAAGTTATAGTAAATTGACTAAAGAGGCATTTAAAGTTACTGTAAATATTGTTGGATGCAGTGTTATTGTAGCCATGTGGTTCCAGGATATTAGAGAGACAAGGTGGGTAGGATACGATAAATATTGTCTAATTAATCAGTGTTTCCATTTGTCACATCCCACATGTCCTGAGTAAGGCAGCTTCTAGATCAATGTCCTCCCACTGAGACCTAAAATCCCATTACATTAGTAAAGAATCTTTTGGCTACTGCTCCCAACCTCATCCCCCGAATTTTCCTATGGACAGTCATGGGAAGGATAAAGAATCTGTATCCACAGTGCAACCCTGCTTGCTGACGCTAAGGGGCTGTTGTGCTTTAGTGCAGTGGTTTTCAACCATATTTCATTTGCAGACCCCTAAACAATTTCAAATGGAAATGTGGACCCCTTTGGAAATCTTAGCCATAGTTTGCAGACCCCGAGGAGTCTGTGGACCACAGGTTGAAAACCACTGCTTTAGCACCCTGGTGGAAGGGAAAGGCATGAACAAGTCCTGGGTCCCACTCCAAGCTGAGCATCCCGGTGGGAGGAGAGACAGGAGGGAACTTTGGGAAGCTGGCCCAGGCACCCCAGGGAGACTTAGGAAGAAGCTGAGGACTTGGGGGGCCTTGAGGAGGGGAGGAAGGTGGGTGCCATGGGGGAGGTGTGAAGGAGGGAAGAAGCTGGGCACCCCCGGGGAGGATAAGGGAAGGGGAAGCTGGGCATCCCGATGGGGAGAAGGAGAGAGGGGAAAATCCAAACACCAGTGTGGTGGGGGGGAGTAGAGAGGGAGGAGGAGGGAAGAAGCCGGGCACCCCGAAGGGGTGGGGAGGGTAAAGGAAAGCCGGGCACCCTGAGGGGGGGCGAAGGGGGAGGGGAGAAGCCGGGCGCCCCGAGGGGAGGGGGAGCCCAGCACCCCGGGGGGGGGGCGAAGGGGGAGGGGAGAAGACGGTCACCCCCAGGGGAAGGGGAGACGGGAGCCCAGCACCCCGGGGGGGGAAGAAGGGGGAGGGGAGAAGCCGGGCGCCCCGAGGGGAGGGGGAGCCCAGCACCCCGGGGGGGGGGAAGAAGGGGGAAGGGAGAAGCCGGGCGCCCCGAGGGGAGGAGGAGCCCAGCACCCCGGGGGGGGGAAGAAGGGGGAGGGGAGAAGCCGGGCGCCCCGAGGGGAGACGGGAGCCCAGCACCCCGGGGGGGAAGAAGGGGGAGGGGAGAAGCCGGGCGCCCCGAGGGGAGACGGGAGCCCAGCACCCCGGGGGGGGGAAGAAGGGGGAGGGGAGAAGCCGGGCGCCCCGAGGGGAGGAGGAGCCCAGCACCCCGGGGGGGGGAAGAAGGGGGAGGGGAGAAGCCGGACGCCCCGAGGGGAGAAGGAGCCCAGCACCCCGGGGGGGGAAGAAGGGGGAGGGGAGAAGCCGGGCGCCCCGAGGGGAGGAGGAGCCCAGCACCCCGGGGGGGGGAAGAAGGGGGAGGGGAGAAGCCGGGCGCCCCGAGGGGAGAAGGAGCCCAGCACCCCGGGGGGGGCGAAGGGGGAGGGGAGAAGACGGTCACCCCCAGGGGAAGGGGAGACGGGAGCCCAGCACCCCGGGGGGGGAAGAAGGGGGAGGGGAGAAGCCGGGCGCCCCGAGGGGAGAAGGAGCCCAGCACCCCGGGGGGGGGAAGAAGGGGGAGGGGAGAAGCCGGGCGCCCCGAGGGGAGAAGGAGCCCAGCACCCCGGGGGGGGGAAGAAGGGGGAGGGGAGAAGCCGGGCGCCCCGAGGGGAGAAGGAGCCCAGCACCCCGGGGGGGGAAGAAGGGGGAGGGGAGGAGCCGGGCGCCCCGAGGGGAGGGGGAGCCCAGCACCCCGGGGGGGGAAGAAGGGGAAGGGGAGAACCCGGGCGCCCCGAGGGAAGGGGGAGGGGGAGCCCAGCACCCCGGGGGGGGGAAGAAGGGGGAGGGGAGAAGCCGGGCGCCCCGAGGGGAGGAGGAGCCCAGCACCCCGGGGGGGGGAAGTAGGGGGAGGGGAGAAGCCGGGCGCCCCGAGGGGAGGAGGAGCCCAGCACCCCGGGGGGGGGGAAGAAGGGGGAGGGGAGAAGCCGGGCGCCCCGAGGGGAGAAGGAGCCCAGCACCCCGGGGGGGGCGAAGGGGGAGGGGAGAAGGGAGCCCAGCACCCCGGGGGGGGAAGAAGGGGGAGGGGAGAAGCCGGGCGCCCCGAGGGGAGAAGGAGCCCAGCACCCCGGGGGGGGGGAAGAAGGGGGAGGGGAGAAGCCGGGCGCCCCGAGGGGAGAAGGAGCCCAGCACCCCGGGGGGGGGGGGAAGAAGGGGGAGGGGAGAAGCCGGGCGCCCCGAGGGGAGGAGGAGCCCAGCACCCCGGGGGGGGGGGGAAGAAGGGGGAGGGGAGAAGCCGGGCGCCCCGAGGGGAGGGGGAGCCCAGCACCCCGGGGGGGGAAGAAGGGGGAGGGGAGAAGCCGGGCGCCCCGGGGGAGGGGGAGCCCAGCACCCCGGGGGGGGAAGAAGGGGGAGGGGAGAAGCCGGGCGCCCCGAGGGGAGGAGGAGCCCAGCACCCCGGGGGGGGAAGAAGGGGGAGGGGAGAAGCCGGGCGCCCCGAGGGGAGGAGGAGCCCAGCACCCCGGGGGGGGAAGAAGGGGGAGGGGAGAAGCCGGGCGCCCCGAGGGGAGGGGGAGCCCAGCACCCCGGGGGGGGAAGAAGGGGGAGGGGAGAACCCGGGCGCCCCGAGGGAAGGGGGAGGGGGAGCCCAGCACCCCGGGGGGGGAAGAAGGGGGAGGGGAGAAGCCGGGCGCCCCGAGGGGAGGAGGAGCCCAGCACCCCGGGGGGGGGAAGAAGGGGGAGGGGAGAAGCCGGGCGCCCCGAGGGGAGGGGGAGCCCAGCACCCCGGGGGGGGAAGAAGGGGGAGGGGAGAACCCGGGCGCCCCGAGGGAAGGGGGAGGGGGAGCCCAGCACCCCGGGGGGGGAAGTAGGGGGAGGGGAGAAGCCGGGCGCCCCGAGGGGAGGGGGAGCCCAGCACCCCGGGGGGGGAAGAAGGGGGAGGGGAGAAGCCGGGCGCCCCGAGGGGAGGAGGAGCCCAGCACCCCGGGGGGGGGGAAAAAGGGGGAGGGGAGAAGCCGGGCGCCCCGAGGGGAGGGGGAGCCCAGCACCCCGGGGGGGAAGAAGGGGGAGGGGAGAAGCCGGGCGCCCCGAGGGGAGGAGGAGCCCAGCACCCCGGGGGGGGAAGAAGGGGGAGGGGAGGAGCCGGGCGCCCCGAGGGGAGGGGGAGCCCAGCACCCCGGGGGGGGAAGAAGGGGGAGGGGAGAAGCCGGGTGCCCTGAGGGGAGGGGGAGCCCAGCACCCCGGGGGGGGAAGAAGGGGGAGGGGAGAACCCGGGCGCCCCGAGGGAAGGGGGAGGGGGAGCCCAGCACCCCGGGGGGGGGAAGAAGGGGGAGGGGAGAAGCCGGGCGCCACGAGGGGAGGAGGAGCCCAGCACCCGGGGGGGGGAAGAAGGGGGAGGGGAGAAGCCGGGCGCCCCGAGGGGAGGAGGAGCCCAGCACCCCGGGGGGGGGAAGAAGGGGGAGGGGAGAAGCCGGGCGCCCCGAGGGGAGGAGGAGCCCAGCACCCCGGGGGGGGAAGAAGGTGGAGGGGAGAAGCCGGGCGCCCCGAGGGGAGGGGGAGCCCAGCACCCCGGGGGGGGAAGAAGGGGGAGGGGAGAACCCGGGCGCCCTGAGGGAAGGGGGAGGGGGAGCCCAGCACCCCGGGGGGGGGAAGAAGGGGGAGGGGAGAAGCCGGTCACCCCCAGGGGAAGGGGAGACAGGAGCCCAGCACCCCGGGGGGGGGAAGAAGGGGGAGGGGAGAAGCCGGGCGCCCGAGGGGAGAAGGAGCCCAGCACCCCGGGGGGGGAGAAGAAGGGGGAGGGGAGAAGCCGGGCGCCCCGAGGGGAGAAGGAGCCCAGCACCCCGGGGGGGAGGAAGAAGGGGGAGGGGAGGAGCCGGGCGCCCTGAGGGGAGGGGGAGCCCAGCACCCCGGGGGGGGAAGAAGGGGGAGGGGAGGAGCCGGGCGCCCCGAGGGGAGGGGGAGCCCAGCACCCCGGGGGGGAAGAAGGGGGAGGGGAGAACCCGGGCGCCCCGAGGGAAGGGGGAGGGGGAGCCCAGCACCCCGGGGGGGGAAGAAGGGGGAGGGGAGAAGCCGGGCGCCCCGAGGGGAGGAGGAGCCCAGCACCCCGGGGGGGGAAGAAGGGGGAGGGGAGAAGCCGGGCGCCCCGAGGGGAGGAGGAGCCCAGCACCCCGGGGGGGGAAGAAGGGGGAGGGGAGAAGCCGGGCGCCCCGAGGGGAGGAGGAGCCCAGCACCCCGGGGGGGGAAGAAGGGGGAGGGGGAGAAGCCGGGCGCCCCGAGGGGAGGAGGAGCCCAGCACCCGGGGGGGGAAGAAGGGGGAGGGGAGGAGCCGGGCGCCCCGAGGGGAGGGGGAGCCAAGCACCCCGGGGGGGGAAGAAGGGGGAGGGGAGGAGCCGGGCGCCCCGAGGGGAGGGGGAGCCCAGCACCCCGGGGGGGGAAGAAGGGGGAGGGGAGAAGACGGTCACCCCCAGGGGAAGGGGAGGGGGAGCCCAGCACCCCGGGGGGGGGGGGAAGAAGGGGGAGGGGAGGAGCCGGGCGCCCCGAGGGGAGGAGGAGCCCAGCACCCCGGGGGGGGAAGAAGGGGGAGGGGAGAAGCCGGGCGCCCCGAGGGGAGGAGGAGCCCAGCACCCCGGGGGGGGGAAGTAGGGGGAGGGGAGAAGCCGGGCGCCCCGAGGGAAGGGGGAGGAGGAGCCCAGCACCCCGGGGGGGGAAGAAGGGGGAGGGGAGGAGCCGGGCGCCCCGAGGGGAGGGGGAGCCCAGCACCCGGGGGGGGAAGAAGGGGGAGGGGAGGAGCCGGGCGCCCCGAGGGGAGGGGGAGCCCAGCACCCCGGGGGGGGGAAGAAGGGGGAGGGGAGGAGCCGGGCGCCCCGAGGGGAGGGGGAGCCCAGCACCCCGGGGGGGGAAGAAGGGGGAGGGGAGAAGCCGGGCGCCCCGAGGGGAGGGGGAGGGGGAGCCCAGCACCCCGGGGGGGAAGAAGGGGGAGGGGAGGAGCCGGGCGCCCCGAGGGGAGGGGGAGCCCAGCACCCTGGGGGGGGGAAGAAGGGGGAGGGGAGAAGCCGGGCGCCCCGAGGGGAGGGGGAGAAGGAGCCCAGCACCCCGGGGGGGGAAGAAGGGGGAGGGGAGAAGCCGGGCGCCCCGAGGGGAGGGGGAGCCCAGCACCCCGGGGGGGGAAGAAGGGGGAGGGGAGGAGCCGGGCGCCCCGAGGGGAGGAGGAGCCCAGCACCCCGGGGGGGGGGAAGAAGGGGGAGGGGAGGAGCCGGGCGCCCCGAGGGGAGGGGGAGCCCAGCACCCCGGGGGGGAAGAAGGGGGAGGGGAGAAGCCGGGCGCCCCGAGGGGAGGGGGAGGGGGAGCCCAGCACCCCGGGGGGGAAGAAGGGGGAGGGGAGGAGCCGGGCGCCCCGAGGGGAGGGGGAGCCCAGCACCCCGGGGGAGGGAAGAAGGGGGAGGGGAGAAGCCGGGCGCCCCGAGGGGAGGGGGAGCCCAACAACCCGGGGGGGGGGGGAAGAAGGGGGAGGGGAGAAGCCGGGCGCCCCGAGGGGAGGAGGAGCCCAACAACCCGGGGGGGGGGAAGAAGGGGGAGGGGAGAAGCCGGGCGCCCCGAGGGGAGGAGGAGCCCAGCACCCCGGGGGGGGGAAGAAGGGGGAGGGGAGGAGCCGGGCGCCCCGAGGGGAGGGGGAGCCCAGCACCCCGGGGGGGGAAGAAGGGGGAGGGGAGGAGCCGGGCGCCCCGAGGGGAGGGGGAGCCCAGCACCCCGGGGGGGGAAGAAGGGGGAGGGGAGAAGCCGGGCGCCCCGAGGGGAGGAGGAGCCCAGCACCCCGGGGGGGGGAAGAAGGGGGAGGGGAGAAGACGGTCACCCCCAGGGGAAGGGGAGGGGGAGCCCAGCACCCCGGGGGGGGAAGAAGGGGGAGGGGAGAAGACGGTCACCCCCAGGGGAAGGGGAGGGGGAGCCCAGCACCCCGGGGGGGGAAGAAGGGGGAGGGGAGAAGACGGTCACCCCCAGGGGAAGGGGAGGGGGAGCCCAGCACCCCGGGGGGGGAAGAAGGGGGAGGGGAGGAGCCGGGCGCCCCGAGGGGAGGGGGAGGGGGAGCCCAGCACCCCGGGGGGGAAGAAGGGGGAGGGGAGGAGCCGGGCGCCCCGAGGGGAGGGGGAGCCCAGCACCCCGGGGGGGGAAGTAGGGGGAGGGGAGAAGCCGGGCGCCCCGAGGGAAGGGGGAGGGGGAGCCCAGCACCCTGGGGGGGGGAAGAAGGGGGAGGGGAGGAGCCGGGCGCCCCGAGGGGAGGAGGAGCCCAACAACCCGGGGGGGGGGAAGAAGGGGGAGGGGAGAAGCCGGGCGCCCCGAGGGGAGGAGGAGCCCAGCACCCCGGGGGGGGGGGAAGAAGGGGGAGGGGAGGAGCCGGGCGCCCGAGGGGAGGGGGAGCCCAGCACCCCGGGGGGGGAAGAAGGGGGAGGGGAGGAGCCGGGCGCCCCGAGGGGAGGGGGAGCCCAGCACCCCGGGGGGGGAAGAAGGGGGAGGGGAGAAGCCGGGCGCCCCGAGGGGAGGGGGAGCCCAGCACCCCGGGGGGGGGAAGAAGGGGGAGGGGAGAAGACGGTCACCCCCAGGGGAAGGGGAGGGGGAGCCCAGCACCCCGGGGGGGGAAGAAGGGGGAGGGGAGAAGACGGTCACCCCCAGGGGAAGGGGAGGGGGAGCCCAGCACCCCGGGGGGGGGAGAAGGGGGAGGGGAGAAGACGGTCACCCCCAGGGGAAGGGGAGGGGGAGCCCAGCACCCCGGGGGGGGAAGAAGGGGGAGGGGAGAACCCGGGCGCCCCGAGGGGAGGGGGAGGGGGAGCCCAGCACCCCGGGGGGGAAGAAGGGGGAGGGGAGGAGCCGGGCGCCCCGAGGGGAGGGGGAGCCCAGCACCCCGGGGGGGGGAAGTAGGGGGAGGGGAGAAGCCGGGCGCCCCGAGGGAAGGGGGAGGGGGAGCCCAGCACCCTGGGGGGGGGAAGAAGGGGGAGGGGAGGAGCCGGGCGCCCCGAGGGGAGGGGGAGCCCAGCACCCCGGGGGGGGAAGAAGGGGGAGGGGAGAAGACGGGCGCCCCGAGGGGAAGGGGAGGAGGAGCCCAGCACCCCGGGGGGGGAAGAAGGGGGAGGGGAGAAGACGGTCACCCCCAGGGGAAGGGGAGGGGGAGCCCAGCACCCCGGGGGGGGAAGACGGGGGAGGGGAGGAGCCGGGCGCCCCGAGGGGAGGGGGAGGGGGAGCCCAGCACCCCGGGGGGGAAGAAGGGGGAGGGGAGGAGCCGGGCGCCCCGAGGGGAGGAGGAGCCCAGCACCCCGGGGGGGGAAGAAGGGGGAGGGGAGGAGCCGGGCGCCCCGAGGGGAGGGGGAGGGGGAGGGGGAGCCCAGCACCCCGGGGGGGAAGAAGGGGGAGGGGAGGAGCGGGCCGGATTTACCAGCACGTCCCTGAAGAGCAGCTGCGGCGCGGGGTGGACGGTCCAGTCCACGGCGCCGCCGGCCGGGATGGTGATGCGGATGACGAGCGGCGGGCTCTCCATGGCGCGGGGCGGGCCGCAGCCGGGTACGAGCATCCCCCCGCGGCGGCTCACATGCTGGGGGCCCGCAGCCCGGCCGGGAGCGGCTCTCGCCGGGGTCGATGCGCCGCTGGCCGGAGCTGCCGCCTCCCCTCCGCGAGCAGCGGCCCGGCCTGCACCGGAACCAAACCGCGGGACCGGAAAAGCGGGGAGGCGGCGCCAGGCTGGGGAGGGGCGGCCCCGAGCCCTCCCCACTGCGCCCCTCGGCCCCAGGCTGCCCCGAGCCCCCTCCCCTGCTCCCCACTGCGCCCCTCGGCCCCGAGCCCCCTCCCCACTGTGCCCCTCAGGTCTCCCCACTGCGCCCCTCGGCCCCTGGCCCCCTCAACACTGCGCCTCTCAGCCCTCCCCACTGCACCCCTCGGCCCCTCAGGCCTCCTCACTGCACCCCTCAGGCCTCGAGCCCTCTCCCCACTGCGCCCCTCGGCCCCTGGCCCCCTCCCCCCTGCACCCCTCAGCCCTCTCCACTGCGCCCCTCGGCCCCGGGGCGGCCAGACCCCCTCCCCCTCTAGTGCCCCCTCTGCCCAGGGGCTGCTAGACAATCTTCTCCGCCTACACCTCAGAGACACCCCACACCCCAGGGCTCTTCCTCAGCCCCTGTGTCCCGGCTCCTCTCCAGATTCTGATTCTCCTTCCCTTGACTCCTGGACACCACCTTGGTCCCCCAGGGGCTGTCCCGACCTGGAGTCCCCGCCTCACCCACCCTGCCCCACATGGTCCCATTCCTCCAGGCCCGGCCCCCCAAACACAGACGTCCTCTGGTGGCTTCCTCCGTCCCAGCCCCACATGTGAGAGTCCTTGGTCTTTGCCCCTCACTAGTTCAGAGTTTTGAACATTCCCAAAAGTTTTCTTGTACCCTAGTATTGCCAGACCCAAATGGCAAAGAGTCATGTGTCAGTCCCCAACATCATGAGATATTTGTAAGAGGTGTATGGGTGGTTAACCCATCTTCTGCTTTTTAAACTCCCATGCCCATCCACACAGTTTGTGTGACAATTACAATGTTGGCAACTCTTACACGTTTATAGTGAGTAAGGCAATTTTTTGCTCCCTGCTGCCAGAACTCTCACTAGTACAAACACATAGTAAGAGACAGTTATAATCTAGGAGAAAGCACACTAGTGAGTTCATGACCTGGGAACTGGGACTCCACTCACTAATTTCATATAGGAGCCATCTGTCTTCCATGAGTTAGGAAGAATTATTAATTCCTGATGAACTGAGCTCAGGATTCAAACTGATAATCTGCAAGTAAAAGGCAAGCTAGCTCATCAGCAATAACCTGAGGCATCTAATTAGCACAATATCTAACATTACATCTTGGAGGGTGAAACTTGCTTTGAGGAAAGATAAATTTTATTATATCAAGTTCTGACCATTTTGAAGCTTACCTAGGCAAGATCATCCACTCTTTGCATGCACCAGCATATTTTCCCACAAACACTTCAGACTCAATCACATTCTCAGGATATGTCTACACTGCAAAAATAGTAAAAAGAAAAGGAGTACTTGTGGCACCTTAGAGACTAACAAATTTATTAGAGCATAAGCTTTCGTGAGCTACAGCTCACTTCATCGGATGCATCCAATGAAGTGAGCTATAGCTCACGAAAGCTTATGCTCAAATAAATTTGTTAGTCTCTAAGGTGCCACAAGTACTCCTTTTCTTTTTTGCGAATACAGACTAACCCGGCTGCTACTCTGAAACCTGCAAAAATAGTGTGTTCCTAACTCAAGTTAGCTAATCTGCATTAGCCAATTTGGGGTAAAACAGCAATGAATGAAGATGCAACAATTTGGCTTTTAATTGATGTTAGAACCTTGAGTTAAAACCTATAGGCAGCCTGGGGTTGTACTCGAGCCGCAAACCTGAGTTAAAAATCGAGTTGCTGTGTCTTCACTGCTATTTTAACCCAAGTTGGCTAATGCAGGTTACCTAAACCAAGTTAAGGACATACTTTTAGTCTGCCACATCCTGTTTTAAGAGGAGCAGACTTCATAAAAATGCAAAAGTAAAAACATATTAATGAAATATAAATACGTTTTGCAATATAAAATCATTTCAACAGTTACCTCAGGGTACATAAGCTTTTATACATATGTATTTTTATCCCCTCATAAATTATTAACAGGATTGGATCCCACAACCTTGAAACTTGTAGCAACTGGTACAGAGGAAAGCACACTGTTATCCTCTGTGAGGAGACATACCACCCACATTGCCAGTGAGTTACAACGCAACTATTTGTAAGACATTACTACTCTCGGTATGAGATTTTGGGTTTCCCCTCTTGGCTGCAGGAGCAGATCGTGGATCTAGAAGTTAAAGGCAGTATAGCCAAATGTAACAGTGCCCCTATTTGAGTAGTGTTTAGGGGATGAACCTGGGACCTCTGCAAAAAGCATGAGCCTCAAGCACTTGAGCTCAAAGAATCAAATCTCTTAATATGAAAGGTAGGAGCAGCAACAGTCATAAGACTGCAGCTGCATAAAGCTGCAATGTCCTTTTTCTACAAACAATAACAAAACCCAATCACTAGTCATCCCAATCACATTCAGCTATACCAAAAAAATCTTGTGCACTACACATCTCTGCTTATTTCTCATTGGATTGATGATACAAGGCTGTCCACCCTGCAGGACCATGAGTACAACCCTCACCCATTGATCTTGGTGGGAGCTGTGCCTGAAGAACAACTGTATGTTGTCTTCTATAACCTGATCACACCCATTAATGTTAGTTATTCATTACAAGTGACAAGCTGGACAATTTGACTTACATGTTCAATAAAAATAATGATGCCAACTATATTCAATTTAATTCCTAAAACAGTCTCCATCTTAGGGTGACCAGATAGCAGGGGTGAAAGATGTGGGTGGCGGGCAATAGGCGCCTTTATAAAGCAAATCCCTGAATATCATGACTGTTCCTATAAAATCAGGACATCTGGTCACCATACTCCAAATCCCTCTTATTAGGATTTGATGTTGTCTGGGCTTTCTTAAAAAAATAATCTTTGAATGATCATTAACAGAGATAAATTATCTCTCTGTTCAATAACTTTATAATTTAACTACTACAGTTCCTGGGATATTCCTGACATGGGACTATATTAAATTTCTACTACAGTAGAAATTTAATATAGTCCCATGTCAGGAATATCCCAGGAACTGCTATTTCCCACATGAACTTTTCATTTCTGTTAAAATGAACCTTTTACCTGAAGTCCCCATGTACCGTTCAATAATGATTCATCTTCTATTAAGTTTTAAAGAATAGGATACCAAATCATAGAATTACTATGGGCTTATGATTTTTTTTTCAAATATATTTTTCATTCATAGGGCTTCAGGGAAAACGAACTCAATTTACCAAATTTGCATAAACATTATATAGCTTTTCCAGGGCTAATCTCAACCTCAATCCCCCATTCTGATTTGTGTTGATGCAACTGTAATCAAACTTCAGCTTTTTATCTCACCTAGTAAAGCACATCAAACATTTATAGCTTGCAGTAGTGATTTCTCAGAAACCTCCCTATTCACTGGGAACTTAAGTTCTAAATATACCAAAATTTGATAAAATAATGGAGATCTATTCTTTCACACTTTCAGTAATATTGTCCTGCAGAATTTTTGCTATGGCAGAATTCGTGGTTTTCATTTGTTTGTATTTTTGCCCAGACCAGATAAGAAATGTTCCCTCTTCATGTATCAAGAATGCAGAGACTTCTTGTTCTATATTTTGAGATTCCCAAAGACCAATGAATATGTTTTCCCTCCATTTTAATCTTTTCTTAACGACTGTTTTCAGCACAGAAAAATTTGTAAACAGTTAGAGAATGGAATAATAAAGTATTCAGATGTCATGTTGTCAACAAGGAATATGCATGTAATCAATTCCCTTTGTAATAATTTGTCCATATTTGTAGTGTACTCCCCCTCTACAGAACATTTAAGCAACATTATATTTGAAAAACTTCCACTACTAAAGTTCCGTGCTGCTATGAAAGGAATATCTAGCATAGTGATTCTCAGGCTTTTCCATACCATGAACATGTTACAACAAAATAATTGACCCCTGCCTCTCCCCTTTTCCATATATCTATAGAGAAAGTGGGAGGAGGGGTTGGATTGTGATCCTACTGGATCTGTTTGTTACCATGGTGTATAAACTCAAGATGTAGCAGCTTCTTTGTTCCCCAGCCAACAGTGGAATATGTGAGATGAATCTCTGTAGGGGCTCAAGCAAGTGCCTGTGCTTAAGGCCAGTGCAGGCAATAAAAATGATGTTTAGCACTTACACAGTAACAGGTTTCAGAGTAGCAGCTGTGTTAGTCTGTATTCGCAAAAAAGAAAAGGAGTACTTGTGGCACCTTAGAGACTAACAAATTTATTTGAGCATAAGCTTTCGTGAGCTACAGCTCACTTCATCGGATGCCTTTTTTTTTTTTTCCACTTACATAGTCTTTTCCTCAAAATGCATTTCTCTATAAGTGCACATTCATCTTCAAAGTGCTACCCCTATGTTAATCTTCACAACATTCTTGTTGTAAGTATTATTCAGTGGAAATTGAGGCAGAGAACTTGTCCTAGGCCACAAAGGAAGTTGGAGTCAGTGCTGAACCTAAGATTAGAAAACAGAATTCTTTGCATCAAGCCCTGTGTTCAGATCACTGGATAAGAGAGAACCTCAGAAATCAAATTTATGAAGAAAACTAGAAGGGAAAGTAGTTGGGAGTCAGAAAGTGCTAAATTTTCATTCTGGTTCTGTGTGCCTCTGGACAAATTATTTCACCTCTGCTACAATTTCCCCAATTTTAAGACAGGAATAATAAATAGTACATATTTACTACCTGACAAGAGCATGGAGATTAAAGAGTTAACATCTGCGCTAAAAGTTATTTGCCACATTAAATGTTTATAAAAATGTTTGCACAGACCTTCTGCACCTTGGTCAATTTTACAGTTATCACTGGAATGGGCAAAGTAAATAGAAAATTTCAAATGATTTCAGTTCAGTGGGACCAGAATTTGGCCCCAAATAGAACTTTTAAATCTGTTTCTTCCTCAGGGTACAGTGTATTTGGAATTTTATATATATATATATATATATATATATATAAACAAACTTTAGGGAAATGGTCCTCTTGATTTAGACTAGGTAATGAAATGTTTAAGTCTCATTTTAAATAATGTACATATTTTAAAAATAAGAAAAAACATACAATCAAAATATTTTATGCTTAATAAAATTAATATTATTCCAATGCTACATATGCTGCACAATTACTGAAAAATTACGGCATGAACATTACAAATGAAAGTGATCAAAAATAAGCCTATACAGTGTTAATGCTACTGTACCTTACCAGACCAGCTTCAGGGGCTGCATAATTGTTTCTGCCAACCTATAAATTTTTGAGTAACAACAAAATCATTGTGATCTTTCTTACTAAATAATTCATACATTACAAAGCATGTATGTAACAAGGCCCATGAATCACTTAGCATATACTGATCATATCTAATGGCATTTCTTATAAAAATAATTCCAATAGATTTATATATCTGGATTAACTACAACACCTTGACTTTATAACATATATAATTTTATTCCCCCCAAAAAATAAAGAGTTCTTTAGGAAGTGTTGTGTTTTTAAATTTGCATTTTAAAACTGAAAGAATTCCTTGATCAGACTACTTGTGTAAAGAACTGCTTTTAACTGTTTTAAAGAGTGATTCTATTGGGATTATTAATATCACTGAAAGTAATAAATTGGGTTTTATAATGAACTAGTACAGTGCTCATAAACTGTTCTTAAAGTGATGCAATCGTTTTAAAAATAACTCTTAGCCATACATATTCTACCTTACCAAACCAATAGCAACTAATAATGATTCCAGACTGGCTGATTTTATAATGCAGAATATTCCTTCATTTCAAAATCTTAATAGCTTCATCAAAATTTTAAATTGTGAATAGATACACATTTGTGTTCCATGCAACAATTTCTTCATTCAGACTTCGCTTATCTGCATGGTTTATAATTTGAACATGAACAATAATCATGGATTTTACTCAACTTCTCAGCAGACATTTAATAGCTATTTACTATACAAAGACTTAATATTTTATAAAATATACCACAGTGCATTGACTAGTATTAGCATAAATAATTAAGACTAAACACTTGTCTAAGAAGCAATGTACATTTTATGATGAATTATCCTAATTTATTTAAGCTGCATTTTTTCCACAAACTAATTCACAAGAGTCAATAATTTGCAGTGAGTATCCTAATCATTAATGAAAATTAGTGAGGTTGTACTATACACATATTACAGGTTTTATTTAAGGAATTTTTTATCCCTAAATTAAGATGTCATTACTGTCTCTCAAAGTCCACTTTGCTGTAGTTATCAAGTAGATTTAAACTAAATGAAAATGCCCAAAAGGTGTGTACAGCTAAGTACTTCCATACAAATGTATGGTTTGAGAAACGCACAGATTTTAGATTGAGTTCTATTATCTTATGTTTCTGTAGCCAGCAAGATTACAGAGGAAGATTAAAGCATGTTACAGTAACAATTTACCATAAAGGGCCAAGTAAAATAATGTAGGAACCCAAGGAGAATAAGCCAAGTTGGTTCAAGACAGGTCCACAAGCAAGAAATCTAAGTAAGCCGGGGGATACAATAGAGCTGCATGTGGGTTTTGTTAAATTTGGTCTTTTATATGGCTTGCTCTTTTTCATATTTAGAGGCAGTATGGCCTAGAGAACTAAGCAAGTGACTGGCTGGAGCTAGGGACTACTGATTTCTAATTGTGGCGTTGCTACTAACTCTCTGTGGGCTTGTCATCATTAGTTTTATTTATTTATTTTTATTTTATCTTCAAGTTCTTCATTTCATATAGCTTAAGGCCAGAAGGGACCATTAGATCATTTAGTCTGACCTCCTGTAATGCCACAGGCTGTTAAATTTCACCCATTTACCACTGTATTGAGCCCCATAACTCACGTGTGCCTAACACAGAACTTGCATTTAGCTAAAGCATATCTTCCAGAAAGGCATCCTGTCTTGGTTTGAGGACATCAAGAGATGGAGAATCCCCCACTTCCCTCAGTAGTTTGTTCCTATGGTTACAAATGTATGCCTTATTTCCAGTTTGAAATTTTTCTGGCTAAATCCAGGTAAAAAAAAGTTAGGCGATCCCTAGAGTAAACCACAAATGATTGTAGCCTGTAATAAATGTTTTGGATTGTCCTGAAGAGCCTTCACAAACATGTTAGCTAAACTACCTCAATATAATCAATTAATTTAGAAGTAAAAAACAAAACCAAACACTATGTGACATTGTAAAATGGGGATATTTACTCACTTCAGGGGGGTGTTGTGAAAGTTAGCTAGTTAATGTCTATAAAATAAGTGCTAAGTATTACAATGAACATGGCTGTTTTTACAGGTAATCTTTTTATGCAGCTGACCTATGCTTTTTTTTTAGTTTGGCAGACTTTGAACCTGCCAAATGGTTCTGATCAGTTTTACGTTATTGAAAGGTTTAAGATTAACTGTCTGTGTCACAATGTAGCAGCACTTACTTCTCAATACACAAAAGATTAACTTCAGCTTCCAGTTCCCTTGCTGTCCCAGAGTGCTTTTGCAAAGGGAATGGCTATAACAGAGCCAGAACCAGAAAAATGTTTGAAACAAGTTAGGGTGCCTTACCCAAGTTAGGGAAACTTACGTTGTTCATGTCTAAGGGCTTATCTACACTGCAAAGTTGTTGGCAAAACTTTTGTCTTTCACAGGTACTTAAAAAAGCCCCCCCGCAAAAGACAAAAGTTTTGCCAACGCATATGGCAGTGTGAATGCGGCTCTGTTGGCAGGAGTACTCTCCTGCTGACAGAGCTAATGCTGCTTGCGGGGCTGAAAGTATATTGTCAGCAAAAGTACCGATAAAGAGTGCTTACACATACCGACTTTTAGCGACAAGGCTGTGTCGACACAGCCTTGTCGCTAAAAGCTGCATGGTGTAGACAAGCCCTAACTCTTTTTGCTAGTGTTACTTTGGCCCAGGCCACAATAATGAAATTTGCACTACATCAATGTAGCTGCACCAGTGTAAACCCATAATATAGACACACTGGACCAATGCAAAGCGGAGCTTACTTCAGTATACTGCCACATTAAGCACTGGTATAAGTTTCGCTTTGCACCTCTACATTAGGGATTTGCACCTTTGTAACTACTTTTGATGTACTTACACCAGTGGAAGTTTTCTTAACATGGCCAGAGCCTATGTTTGACTTGTGTTTAAAAAGATTCTCTTGCATTTAATGGACTTTACAGCCTGTTGCTATATTTTGTTTCTGCTCATCCATTCCATCATCAGCTTACATTGCCTTTTTAGGAACTTGTTAAAGGGACATTTAATTAACATTGTGCGTCAGTCCCCCATCTGTAAAATGGGGAATAGTCTTTTCCTACCTCACAGGAGTGTTGTGAGGAAAAAATGTATTAATGATTGAGGCACCAAGATACTATGGTAATGAGGTCAGATAAGTACTTAGATTTTTTTTAATCACTTCTGCTAGAAATTTTTCTATCTACTGTTGTTACAACTAACACCCAAGATTACTGTACTGAAAGATGAGAAAAATCTCTTTGTTTACTTTGTGATTTTAACAGTGTTCTAAATATAGTCTGTTCCACTGTGTTTTTTATATAGTAAGTACAGGCTGACTCCAACTCCCATTGAAGTCAATAAGAGTTGGATTAGGCCCTTCACTTTGCTTGCAGCTGGTGTGAGTTTTTCCATTTCAGCAATGAGGGAAGAACAAAATATTTTCAAGAAAATAGAAAATGTTATTAATTGCCCACAAAATTAGCAAGGAGACTTGGGGCAGGTGCAATATACAAACCTACTGTTAACATTTTATTTACAAAAAATGATGGATTTCAACTTAATAATGTCTCTAACTGACAGCCTGCAGGTTACAGATATCTTTAGATCCAGCAGTAAAAGGAGCTGCCATCAGATACAGAAGCTGATCTTTATATACAGTAAGATGCCTAGAAGATTAGAAGTTTGCTTTACTGGATATTTAGCTAAGAAGTTTCTATTAAAACAAATACACAAAACATCTAAGATTTAGCAATTTGGATTAGTAAACAGTACTCCAAGGAATATAGTCTCTATTATTAATACCTCTTATTTGTGAGAAATCTCTAGTGAAACAAATTTGTCAAACACACAAAAGGTATAAAAGTGAAATATAGTAATTAAGACTTGTGCTTTATTGATTGTGTGGCTTATGTAATTTTTCATTACTAACATAAGATTTAATAAGTATAAGTAGTTAAAGATTCTGACTTGGCACTAGTCATTAGCATGTAATTGAACTAGTAAAAAAGATCAGTTAAACCTATGTTGATTACCACCTTATCTTTGAAGGCAATTAAGGACCTCAATCATTGCAACAAGATTTGATTGTGCAGCCTTTATTGGACATTGATCTTTCAGCAAAGTGCAGTTACATTTTCCATTAATTTACAGTAACACAGTTTAACTCTGATACCCTAGACTGTTGACCCAGGTAAGATGTAATGCTAAGCACTCATTTAGGTTAAGATGCCCCCAGTAGTCATTACTGTTTAAAAGGCTAGTGCTGAAAAAAGTAGCTACCTGATCTATTGGGTTTAGAGTAAGGTTTCAGTTATCTGCATTAGTTGTTAAGTGAGGTGAAACAAAGCTCCTTTCCTTCTTATGTCATCTCAATCATTTAAACATCATCCTTGTATTCAGTGAAGAGATAATTAAAGCAAGAGTTACAAGGCAGACTGTACTTGTTTCAAATGAGAACAGAGCAGACCAAGTCAGCAGAAAGTTGAAGGGTAATTTTGTATTTTAATCATCTGTGACAAAGTATTAGTATATAAACATATGTATGTGTGTACATATAGAATTTAGGTACAAAAGGAGCCTGTCAATTAAAAATAGTCACATTAAAAAAAAGAAAAAAAAAAAAAGAAAAGGAGCACTTGTGGCACCTTAGAGACTAACAAATTTATTTGAGCATAAGCCACTGAATGATTCCGATGAAGTGAGCTGTAGCTCACGAAAGCTTATGCTCAAATAAATTTGTTAGTCTCTAAGGTGCCACAAGTACTCCTTTTCTTTTTGCGAATACAGACTAACATGGCTGCTACTCTGAAACCTGTCACATAAAAAAGTAAAGCATCTCCATTTGCTCCCTAATCAAAAAATAATTAACCAAAGATTAAGTCAAACCCTAGCCAGATCCACATAAAAAAGGCCTCCCTACAAACTACTGCTACATGCCTTTCTAACAGCAACTTAGGATCTTCTAATACCCCCAAACTGCAAACTAACAAATGGAGGTCACTCACTCTTAAGAGGGTCAGCTATTATCCTCACCACATCTTCTAGGTGCTGCCTCCAATTTACCATCATCCCCTCTGTCTGGACTGGGTTTCAACCAGCTAATTCATCTATGCTCCAATCTCAACCACACACTAGGTAAAACATTTGACAACACTTACTGGGTTGGATGAAATATAGTACTCTGTGTCATCAGCATACTAAAATCACAATAGCACAGTGCCTCCTCGCTAACCTTCCCACAGGCCCATAAATACATTGAAAAGGAGAGGAAGCAAAATGGAACTCAACATTAGAGCACCCTTCAGGACAGCGAGCAAGTGCCCAACACCACCGCGTGGGAAAGAAGGAATGCAGCAACCATATTCTCCACATGATATTATTTAGAGCTCAACCCCCTACCCTCTAGCTCTCCAGGGCTGATCTATATAGCCTATTGAAGTCAACAGACACCCATTTACTTGAATGAGTTTTTGGATCAGACCCATAGTAGATAGCATTCCCAATCCACTGGCCCCGCCATAATACCAATATCAATATTGCCCTTCTCATGCATATGGACCCAGGCAACTTTAGACAGATAAATCCTGGAGACAGTGGAGCTTGCATATTCTCTGGAATAGCAGGCTACTCTGCATCCTTTCTCCATGCCCTATCCAATATCAGGAGATGCCAAGAAACTTCAAATTATCCCGAAAGAGATTTCACTGGTCTTTCAAGACAAGAGATGTTCACCACTCTATAGTATGGAAAAAGGGTTTGGAGGACTTAGGGCCACTTTAGACTTCAATTGCTCAAACAGATAGATGAGGAAGACAAAATTCTGAGTGGAGACTCTAGATTTCACTCTCAGTAGACCTTCTGAAATCAGTGACCTGAAAAAAGCTTATCTGCATGTTGCCATCAGACTCTGTCATGAGCAATTTCATGAGTTCACTTGTCTTCACTTTCTATACAACGCATCTTCCAGTCTGTTTGCTACACCAGGATATTCCCAAAGGGATAGGTAGTGATAGCAACCAGTATAGAGAGTCTAGGAATTCATCTATGCCCACTTTTAGATGACACACCTTGTCCCTAAGATGTAACCCAATCTATAGATTATGTATTAATTATATTGATTACTTAAGAATTCCCAGTTATCACTTTGATGGTTAACAGGTTCCTGTCTCAAGAGCAGGGCCTAATATTATTAAAATCACTATATAGTTCTATACAAGAAGGCAAGGCAGTGAATATAATAAAGGCAAGTTAGCCCTATGGACTACAAAGGTCCCTTACAGGAAACAACCCAGAGATCCCTCCCCATGTTTCAGGCACATGGATTTGCAAAGCCTTAAAATGTAACTCCCTGGTTCCCTCTCAGATGATTGTCTGTGTAGGAGCTGACCTAGATGCAAGGAGAACCAGAATTGATGGTGATGGGAACTAGACAAGTACCTAAATTGATGGTTTTCCCAATGAAGTAAAGGTTTGATAAGATCCCAATGCCAAGACGTCATAGAATTCAGTATTATCCATCCATCCTTACCTGCTGTTTCTATGATTTCTAGTCTCTTACAAAGATCATTTCATAGGCAGGACTGCACAAGAGATCTTCTGAAGTTCCTCTTTGGGCCTAGAACCATACCCAAAGTTATCACCAAGGTCACCAGCCTTTCCAGATGAGAAGCACTCTTGGGACATAGCTTGTCCCTCAACAGTGTTTTCACTTTTAACTCAGACCATGACTAAAGAATAAATCTTTGTTTAAAATTAAATTAAAATAGTGATTCACCATTACTTAAATGTCTCAAACATTTGTGTAAACAAAAGCACTACCCTTTATGAATAGCATATTTTCCTCTAAGTATTCCAACAGCTCTTACGCAACAAGTCTTAATGAATCCAATGAATGATATTATATTTGAACTTTGCCCTCAGCCATCTTCCAGTTCATTCTTCACCATGATCAACTCCACAAGAGCAAGAGGTCTATTGATTTTCATGTAATACAAGAAAATATTACATTTGCTTAATTGTTACACAGTGAGAGCATTGAACAAGAAATCAAGTCTCTATTTAATGCTACTAGCAGCACAGAATTGCAGTGATCAATAGGGTAGTTTGTCAAAGATGTTCTCTAAGGAGACTTGCCCATCACTGTATGGGCAAGGAGTCACGTTGCCTGCATTTATTGAAAAACAGGTAAGCAAAGTCAGCAGTACACATTATCAGAAATCAAACAAGCTGCAGTGAATGGAGGTTCAACTCCAATGAAAAGCTGTATTTATAGTCTGGTAATTAAAAACCATTTTATCAGCCTCATGTTGAGACCAAACCTTTACAGCAAAGTATTGACAAGATCAGTTGCAATGAATGAGCAGTATTTGACTTCAAACTTATGAGCTGTAGTTATTTAACTTTTGCTCATTACAGAGGAAATCAGTTCTAGCTATTCTAGCAAAATGCTAATAGTGAGTTTTATTATTAATGAAGCTGTATGTAACTATTTATTCAACTTGTGTCAAGAATATTCTTCAGTACTAAATACACTGGAATAAGTGCTCCTTTGACTAAAGTTTTATTTAGTGTTTCTTTTAGACAAGCAGACATATTTCCTTCATGAAGCATGAAACAGTTTACTGCTTACAAATAATTTGCAATAAGAGTATGTATGTTGTATTTTGCATCAGTTAATTATATTGGTCATATTAGTGATTTTATCCTTTAAAAAAAGTCTTTTGCATGTTGTAACATGCTGCTGGGGCTACCTAGAGCTGTGAGCCACTGTGTGCCACCCCTTGACCTCGACAAGAATGAGTTTTGCTGATGATCAGACTTGTCAGCTCCCAGCCATACCAGTCTCTGTTCCGCACCAGTAAACTCCTCAAGGCTCTCTCAGGCCAAACCTCATCCATTGTGCTAGTACCTAAGAAAGATAAAACTGTAAGGTTTTGTGTCAACTATAGAAAACTCAATGCTGTAAGTTTTTCAGATGTTTATTTTATGCCCAAAATTGATGTTTGATATTTTGAGCAAACCTAGATGTTTTACTTAGTATGTTTGATCTCACAAAAGGTTATTGGTGGATCCCTTGAGAAAAAGATGCACAGAAAAAAAATCTGCTTTTATTACTGATATGGGACACTATGAATTCAAAGTGTTACCATTTGTGTTAATGCAGGAGTCACTTTTCAGAGGCTTGTCAACCACGTGCTAAGTGGTTTAAAAAATTCTGCAAGAGCATGTGTTGAGGATATAGTGGTGTTTAGCAACTCTTGGTCTGATCACAATAAACACTATTAATGGGATCAATCTGCTCAGACCTGTAAAGCAGTGTGGGGAACTGCTTCTTTTAGACTGCTTTAGATGTGAGAGATTAAATCAACTATAGCCAAAGAAAGCACAGAATTGTGAATTCAGATATTGAAAGAAAAAGGTGGAACCAGTTTTCAGATGTTTACTTTTAAAATATGTTTAGATGTGAATGTTCAGTTGACACCTACTACATAGTCTGTTAATGTGGATTTTAATTTGTGAGGTTAAAAGAGCATTTCAATACATCTGTATAAAAGAAGGGTGCTATTACAGATTCCTTCAGACTCTGATTAGGTACTAGGACAATTTATATATTGTTGAGCACCTACGCACAGAGTCTAAAACTCTCATCATTTACAATTATGTGTAAGATATTTGGAGATTGTGTTGCTTGCCTTCAGGTTATATTACAAACATCATAACCTATCCAATGTATATAAATAAAGAGATTTTAAAAAAATAATCAGAAGATTCTTCTCAGCAATAGGCATTTCAATCACTATCTTTAAAGCTAAGACTTTTGAGGACAGTAGAAAAGTCAATTCATTTTCCAAAGCTGCTAATATCTTATCTTCATTGACTCCTATATTCATTTCATGCCTCTACTGAAACAGGAACGATGAAGTGAGCCGTAGCTCACGAAAGCTTATGCTCTAATAAATTTGTTAGTCTCTAAGGTGCCACAAGTACTCCTTTTCTTTTTAGGAACATATTTTGTAACTGAAAAAAGGACAATGAAGGCTTTTGAGGACACCACCACATTAAAAAGGAACACACTGAAAACAAAGGTTTGTTTTTAAGTTGTTTATATTTTAAAGCAGCAGGAATATATAAATACCCACAGTTGTGAAAACCCACCAAATGAGAGTGCTTGAATGCACAATTTCAGTACATGGCACCTTCATCTTCTTTATTCAGAAAATAAATAGTAACTGGGCCACAACTTGTGTGGACAGTCTCTGTGACGCTAACAAGAAACCAGGAGCCAATTCCATATAATAAAGTTGGGATGCCTACAAAAGAGAAGTACTTGTTACATACAACCATTACAAACCAAGAGAACTAAAACTAACACAGTGATGTCTAAAAATAATGGCTATGAAGGAAAATATAAATATTACAGTAGGGGGCTCACTGTGTAAGCGGCTGTACTAAGACAATTCGCTGCACTGAAGAGCTTACAACCGTAGATCCCAATTATGCACTGAGAACCACATGAGCAGACTCCAATGCTCATGAATGTCTCCTGACAGTTTTCAGGGCAGGATCAGGACCTAATTTATAATAAGATGTAGTAAGTGGGGAATACACAGAAGGACTGGAAGGAAGGCAGATAAGGGTAAAAGAGATATGAAACACTTGGTTATGTGAATTAGCTATCCTTAAAGCTAGATTTAGTCTTTAAAATTTTTTTTTTTTAAATAGATATTAGAACTCTCTCCTGGTCTCTACTTAATAGCTATCTGTTCATAGTTTCCCAAAGAAATCCCAGTAGCGGACTTGCAAGACTTAAAGGGAAATAGGGTAGTTACTTTATAGATCAATGAAGAAAGGGTGTCTCATGCACAAGGGATGGCAGAAAATGTGAATGTGTTTGTGGGAGAAGTGGATAAAGAAGTGATGGTGCTTGGCATTGTTGGCATCGAAGATGCCAGGAAGATGTTTAAGAGGAAAGCAATTATTATTGGCAAAGAGTCCTGTGGCACCTTATAGACTAACAGACGTATTGGAGCATAAGCTTTCGTGGGTGAACACCCACTTCGTCGGTATGCATCTGACGAAGCAGGTATTCACCCACGAAAGCTTATGCTCCAATTCGTCTGTTAGTCTAAGGTGCCACAGGACTCTTTGCCGCTTTTACAGATCCAGACTAACACGACTATCCTTCTGATACTTAGCAATTATTATTGTTTATTATTTGTATTATAGTAATATGTAAGATACAAAGTAGATAAGTAGTAAGGGTCTAAGCTCAGAAGGGCCTTAAAATGTAAGAAGGTGGTTGTACTGGATGCAGTGAAAAAGAGGGAGTCCGCAGATGGACTCAGGCCCTTCATTCAGTGCCTATGCATACGTGTGCCTAATTTTAAGCATACGAGTAGTCCAACTGACTTCAATGGGACTATTCAATGCTTAAAGTAAGGCATGTGCTTCAGTACCTTACTGAATTGAACCCTCAAACACGGCAGGGGATAAGATAGTCTGATTGGAGCACCAGAAAGACAGTCTTAGCAACAGTGCTTTGAAAGGACATGCGGGGGCTGTTATAGTCAACACAGGAGATGAGGAGGGCCTGGATAAGAGTTTTGACTGTGCAGATAGAGAGCTTATCTTAGACAGACAGAGCAATCTTAGTGCTATTGTAGAGGAAACAGCAACAAGATTTGACAGTAGATCCAAGCATCGAGGCAGAGAGAGGACAGACTCAAAGATAACACTCAGAGAGCATGTCTAATACAAATTATGTAAAATTTTCAAAGTTATTATTGTAGCATAAATCAGTTTACTGATAACAGCCAGAGCCAAAACCAATAAAATTTGTTAATATGGAAGATTGCAATCCTCATAACAACCAACACTTAAATATTAAATGTCTATTATCTGCACATTTTTTTTAAAAATTACAATGTAATTGATGAATGTTATGTTCCAATCAGTGTTAAAACAAGTTTTGGGGATAGATTGCTTCTTCATGTAAATCACTAACAAATGTTATACCAATACTTCTTATTATTAAACAATTAGGTTGCTGATGTGCTAAGACCACGGCCTATCATGCTGACCAATATTGTCTCATTGTTTTTTTGTACGGTATCGAACTGTTGTCTCACCTTATACTTAGATTGGAAGCTCTGTGGGGCAGCGACAATTTTTTTTAATTCAGTGTTAGTACAGAGTCAAGCATAATAAGGCCATGGTTGATGACTGGGGCCGCTAGGCATTATGGTAGCACAAATAATAAATAAAAGTGTATACTGTGGTAGTGTCTGAAGACCACCACCAGCTTGGGTCTCATTGTGCTAGGTACTGTGCAAATAAGTAATAAACAGCAGACCCAGTACTTATTTTCAAGAGCCCAATTCTGCTCTCTTCTGTCTGTGCAATCATGTTGACATCAGTAAAGCCAATGGCAGTAGCAGCAGTTTAACTGAGGGCAGATTTTGGCCCCTGGTAATATTAGAAATTATTTGTAATACGATAGGTAAATTTTCAGATGGTATGGTGTTTTACTTCAATCGATAGGGTGCCATGATTTGTTTTCAGTGATAACATCTCCTTACAAAGAAAAGTTAAAGCTGCTAAAACGTGTCAAATATAGTTTTTAAAATACTTAAAATCAAGTAGGGTGCAAATATCTTTCTGGATAGTCTGATGGTGTCACTTAGTAGGCAGGAAATGGTCCTTAGAAGCAGAATGAATGAGCACCTGGATATTTTAAACGCTAGCTTAAGTAGTATTGAAAACTTGTTACCTAAGCAATAGTTAAAAGGCCAGACTTGGACTAAACAAGTTTATGTTAAAAAACAAAAACGGAAACCCATCAGTTACTGGGATCAATCGTTTACCGGGCTGCAAAGGACCAAGGTAGAGGTGACCTGATGAGGGTTAAGCTCAGCGCAGTTTCAGGTCCCTGATCTTAGACAGGAGCCAGTGGCGCGCTGGCACAGGAAGACTAAGCAATTGCTGCGGGACCCACAGCTCAAGGCGGGCCCCGATTCAGGATTAACCCCCCCAGTATCATTCATCTTATTTAACCTGGGCTTGTTAACAAGCGCATTGGGCCGTGCTGTGTGCCGCAGTGCCTGGTTGGTGGAAGCGTCATCAGCGTTTCTAGGGGTGGGGGGGCCCAAAGATTCCTGCTTGGGGCCCCCCCCCCAGGGGCTGGCGCCGCCTCTGACAAGGGCCGCGGGGGGTCAAGGGCTAAGCGCGGGCTGCGGGGGGCTGGCGGAGGCCCACTGGCCACCCTGGGGGGCTCGGGGGCCGGCTCACCCGCGTTGAGGAGCTTGAGGGCGGTGAAGGCGGCGTTCTGCAGCGCCAGGTCGCGGCGCGGGGCCCGCGAGCAGTGGTACTTGATGAAGGGGAAGCAGCCCGTGCGCAGGACGTGGTAGTTGGCGCCGTCCGCCTGCCAGTTGAAGTGCGAGAGGCCGAACTGGTCGTTGCGCACGGCGCTGTACTTCACGCAGTAGGAGGTCCAGTGCGGCAGGCCCCGCTGCCGCAGGTGCCGGCTCAGCACCTCGGAGGCCTTGGGCTTGGGGGCGGCGCCGCCGGCGGGCGCGAGGAGCCGCCTCAGGGCCGCCTCGTGCAGCTGCCGCAGGCGCAGCATGCTGCAGGCAGAGACCCCCAGCGCCCGGCCCGCGCGCGGCCCCGGCTCCGCCCCCAGCCGTCCCAGCGTGCCCGGCCGTGCGCGCACCCGGCTCTGTGCGTGCGCGCCCGCCAGCGTGGCATGGCACGGCACGGCTCGCTCCCGGGGCTGGTGGGCGCGCGGGTGGCTCGGCTGAGGGGGGAGAATGGGAGTCCCTGAGGGAGGTGTCACGTGGCAGGCGCCCTGGTTACAGGGCTGTGTGAAGGGGTAATGGGGTCACCTGGGGGTCCTGATAAAGAGGGTTCCTGAGAGGGATACTGGGGATCACCTGGGGTCCCTGATATTAGGGTCCCTGAGGGAGATACGGGGGGTTACCTGGGGCCCTGATATTAGGGTCCCTGAGGGAGATACGGGGGGTCACCTGGGGTCCCTGATATTAGGGTCCCTGAGGGAGATACGGGGGGTCACCTGGGGTCCCTGATATTAGGGTCCCTGAGGGAGATACGGGGGGTCACCTGAGGTTCCTGATATTAGGGTCCCTGAGGGAGATACGGGGGGTCACCTGGGGTCCCTGATATTAGGGTCCCTGAGGGAGATACAGGGGGTCACCTGTGGTCCCTGATATTAGTGTCCCTGAGGGAGATACTGGGGTCACCTGGAGTTCCTGATATTAGGGTCCCTGAGGGAGATACTGGGGGTCACCTGGGGTCCCTGAGAGAGATACTGGGGGTCATCTGCAAAAAGAAAAGGAGTAAGGTGTGTATATAAATCTCTCCTCTGTTTTTTCCACCAAATGCATCCGATGAAGTGAGCTGTAGCTCACGAAAGCTTATGCTCTAATAAATTTGTTAGTCTCTAAGGTGCCACAAGTACTCCTTTTCTTTTTGCGAATACAGACTAACACGGCTGCTACTCTGAAACCTGGGGGTCATCTGGGATCCCTGATCGGCAGGTCCCTGATTACAGGGGGTCTCTGAAAGGGATGATAGCGGTCCCCCTAGAGCTATTGGGGGAGATCGTGGAATCTCCTGATTCTAGAGATCCCTGGGGGCAGAGATAACGGTAGGTCACCTGGGAGAGTCCTTGAGTCTGCACAGTCCTTGTGAGGAAAGTGAGGGTCCCTGCTAGAAACCCTGGAAGTGGGAGGGTGAGATCTTGAGACATCCCACTCCAGAAAAATCAATCTGCGCTGCTGCTGACGTGAGCTGTTGTGCGATACTACTGTAGGAAGTGGCCAAAAAATAACTTCAGAAACTAAATGGAAATTAGACACACTGACATGCCTTTTGTTCCCTCCCTGTTCAAGGCAGATAAATCAATAGACAGTACTGAGAAAATGCATTCATAATGTTCATTTACAAAAGAACCCTGAATGGGCCGATCATCGTTATGTTTTATTATTCAGTATGTTCTGCGCATTGAAGAGGCCACTTCATGGTTTCTTGGCACGTGTTGCAATTGGAGTATGAAAGAGATTAACCTCAGTGTGAGGGAAAAAGTTGATTTAGGCCATATTATATAAACACACTGATATTATTTAGTGATGTTTGAAAGCAACATCTGAGGTTGAAATTGGGTTAAATATTTTGAAGCTCTTGGAAGAGGAATATTTTAAAATCATAACTAAAAATTCTGTGATATGATTTATCTAAACAAAACCTAAGGTTTTGAACCATTAAATATTTTGTTTGAGAAAAAATGACTGTTCAGAAGAGTAAACTGAGAAATGGGAAAAAATTTCTTTTCTTTTAATAATTATGAGTAATATCTCAAACTCAGCAATCTTAGACCATTGAGCTGTGTAGTATGAATGTGCTAATTAATCAGTTACTATACAACAATGTACCATGTTTATTTACTGTAATGCACTACATGACTATGTAGCAGAACCAGTAATTATTAATCATTGTCAGTAACAAATTTGACTCAAGTTCACCTTCCTATAATTAATAGAGCATATAGTTCGCTTTAATATCTTTCTTTATTAGCAGCAACGACAGGATAAAAAGAAAGTGGAACCTAATGCTGTGGTTCATTGAAATGAGGATTGGACTAATGTATCCGATGAAGTGAGCTGTAGCTCAAGAAAGCTTATGCTCAAATACATTTGTTAGTCTCTAAGGTGCCACAAGTACTCCTTTTCTTTTTGCGAATACAGACTAACACGGCTGCTACTCTGAATCCAACAGCACTATTTGTGCTATTACAGTTCACGGTCAGTCGGTGTTTACATTTTAAATTTATGCTGGACTGAAATCTATTGAATGTATTTGAAAATAATTGCTTCTAATTTTTAAACTATATTAGTTTGGAGTTTCAAGATATTTTGCACTAATTAACTTAAATGCCTACATTTGCTCTTCCTTGTAAAAATGCCTGGAGAGGAACAAAATAATCCTACAGCCTTTTAAGTGTAGCCTCTCATTAAACCAGTGAATGAATTGATATCCATATGTGTGTGTTCACACTGTATACTACAAATGGAGGGAGAGAAGCACCTGCATTTTCATAAGACCAGCAAAGCATCTCAGACCCTTCACCAATGCAAAGGATCGTGGCTTGGTATGTATGTATGTATTTATTTAAGATGAGCTTATGATAAAAAGTTGAGTATTTTTAGGCATCCATCTGAACATCATTCAATTAGAAAGAACAAACCACTCTGACAGCAGTGCTGCTGCATACTAAATGTTGGCTGGACAGTTTATGCTTTATGTATTGAGGTCTCTATTTTTTTGGAGTGCACTGTGCTTTTATATCATTGCTGTTCCAAAACCGCCTCTTGAAATGTGACATGCCACTTCTCAAAGAGTCTTTGGGGTGAAGATGGAAGATGGCATTAGGGTGTCTGTGTGTTTGCGTCAGGGAAGCCTGGCTGTTTAAAAATAGCCAGAGCCTCGCGAACCAGCTGAGCGGCAGCGAACCAGCGGAGCAGCGGGGACAGCAGAGCAGCTCACAGCAGGAGTTTGCCTGGGACTGGTAAGTATCCGAGTGTGTGTGTTTGCTTGCTGAGGAAGTATCCGAGCGTGTGTTTGCTGGGAGGGAGCCTGAGTGAGTGTCCGATTGGCTGCTAGCCTGCAGGGGGCGGGCATTAGGGTGTCTGTGTGTTTGCGTCAGGGAAGCCTGGCTGTTTAAAAATAGCCGGAGCCTCGCGAACCAGCTGAGCGGCAGCGAACCAGCGGGGACAGCAGAGCAGCTCACAGCAGGAGTTTGCCTGGGAGTTCGCCTGGAGTGAGCCCAGTGAGGCTTACATCTTGCCAACGTCTCTGAGGAAGCTCATAGTAGGTAGGTGATATGGAAGGGGGGGGTTCAGCTGTTGTGACCTGCACTGGATGTGCCATGTTTGTCTTTCTTCCACAGGACAGAAGCGACTTTGTCTGTACAAAGTGCAAGCTGGTCTCCATATTGGAAGAGAAAATTGAAGGTCTGGAGCAACAGGTAACGACCCTGCGTTGTATACGAGAGACTGAGGATTTTCTGGACCAAACTCAGGATAGCCTTCTAGGGGCACAAAGCTCTAAAGATATAGAGCAGGTTGCACAGAGGAGCCAAGAGGCCAGTGAAGAAGCTTGGCAACATGTGACCTCCAGAAGAGGTAAGCGGAATGTCCGGGTTCCAGTAACACAGACACAGGTAACTAACCGCTTTCATGTTCTCTCCACAGGTACCAATGCGGAGAGTGGACCAGATGATAGGTCTGGGGGGAGAAAGCGGAAGGAGACTCCGCTGGTTGGGAGGCATGAGATGCGATGTCCTGAGGTTAGGGGTTCCACGACCACCACTCCCAAGAGGAGAAGGCGGGTGGTGGTGGTCGGGGACTCTCTCCTCCGGGGGACTGAGTCATCTATCTGCCGCCCTGACCGGGAAAACCGAGAAGTCTGCTGCTTGCCAGGGGCTAAGATTCGTGATGTGACGGAGAGACTGCCGAGACTCATCAAGCCCTCGGATCGCTACCCCTTCCTGCTTCTCCACGTGGGCACCAATGATACTGCCAAGAATGACCTTGAGCGGATCACTGCGGACTACGTGGCTCTGGGAAGAAGGATAAAGGAGTTGGAGGCGCAAGTGGTGTTCTCGTCCATCCTCCCCGTGGAAGGAAAAGGCCTGGGTAGGGACCGTCGAATCGTGGAGGTCAACGAATGGCTACGCAGGTGGTGTCGGAGAGAAGGCTTTGGATTCTTTGACCATGGGATGGTGTTCCATGAAGGAGGACTGCTGGGCAGAGACGGGCTCCATCTTACGAAGAGAGGGAAGAACATCTTTGCCAGCAGGCTGGCTAACCTAGTGAGGAGGGCTTTAAACTAGGTTCACCGGGGGAAGGAGACCAAAGCCCTGAGGTAAGTGGGAAAGCGGGATACCGGGAGGAAGCACAGGCAGGAATGTCTGTGAGGGGAGGGCTCCTGCCTCATACTGGGAATGAGGGGCGATCAACAGGTTATCTCAAGTGCTTATATACAAATGCACAAAGCCTTGGAAACAAGCAGGGAGAACTGGAGGTCCTGGTGATGTCAAGGAATTATGACGTGATTGGAATAACAGAGACTTGGTGGGATAACTCACATGACTGGAGTACAGTCATGGATGGTTATAAACTGTTCAGGAAGGACAGGCAGGGCAGAAAAGGTGGGGGAGTAGCACTGTATGTAAGGGAGCAGTATGACTGCTCAGAGCTCCGGTACGAAACTGTGGAAAAACCTAAGTGTCTCTGGATTAAGTTTAGAAGTGTGTGCAACAAGAGTGATGTCATGGTGGGAGTCTGCTATAGACCACCGGACCAGGGGGATGAGGTGGATGAGGCTTTCTTCCGGCAACTCACGGAAGCTACTAGATCGCATGCCCTGATTCTCATGGGTGACTTTAATTTTCCTGATATCTGCTGGGAGAGCAATACAGCGGTGCATAGACAATCCAGGAAGTTTTTGGAAAGCGTAGGGGACAATTTCCTGGTGCAAGTGCTAGGGGAGCCAACTAGGGGGAGCGCTTTTCTTGACCTGCTGCTCACAAACCGGGTAGAATTAGTGGGGGAAGCAAAAGTGGATGGGAATCTGGGAGGCAGTGACCATGAGTTGGTTGAGTTCAGGATCCTGACGCAGGGAAGAAAGGTAAGCAGCAGGATACGGACCCTGGACTTCAGGAAAGCAGACTTTGACTCCCTCAGGGAACAGATGGCCAGGATCCCCTGGGGGACTAACATGAAAGGGAAGGGAGTCCAGGAGAGCTGGCTGTATTTCAAGGAATCCCTGTTGAGGTTACAGGGACAAACCATCCCGATGAGTCGAAAGAATAGTAAATATGGCAGGCGACCAACTTGGCTTAATGGTGAAATCCTAGCGGATCTTAAACATAAAAAAGAAGCTTACAAGAAGTGGAAGGTTGGACATATGACCAGGGAAGAGTATAAAAATATTGCTCGGGCATGTAGGAAAGATATCAGGAGGGCCAAATCGCACCTGGAGCTGCAGCTAGCAAGAGATGTCAAGAGTAACAAGAAGGGTTTCTTCAGGTATGTTGGCAACAAGAAGAAAGCCAAGGAAAGTGTGGGCCCCTTACTGAATGAGGGAGGCAAGCTAGTGACAGAGGATGAGGAAAAAGCTAATGTACTCAATGCTTTTTTTGCCTCTGTTTTCACTAACAAGGTCAGCTCCCAGACTGCTGTGCTGGGCAACACAAAATGGGGAAGAGATGGCCAGCCCTCTGTAGAGATAGAGGTGGTTAGGGACTATTTAGAAAAGCTGGACGTGCACAAGTCCATGGGGCCGGACGAATTGCATCCGAGAGTGCTGAGGGAATTGGCGGCTGTGATTGCAGAGCCCTTGGCCATTATCTTTGAAAACTCGTGGCGAACGGGGGAAGTCCCGGATGACTGGAAAAAGGCTAATGTAGTGCCCATCTTTAAAAAAGGGAAGAAGGAGGATCCTGGGAACTACAGGCCGGTCAGCCTCACCTCAGTCCCTGGAAAAATCATGGAGCAGGTCCTCAAAGAATCAATCCTGAAGCACTTAGAGGAGAGGAAAGTGATCAGGAACAGTCAGCATGGATTCACCAAGGGAAGGTCATGCCTGACTAATCTAATCGCCTTTTATGATGAGATTACTGGTTCTGTGGATGAAGGGAAAGCAGTGGATGTATTGTTTCTTGACTTTAGCAAAGCTTTTGACACGGTCTCCCACAGCATTCTTGTCAGCAAGTTAAGGAAGTATGGGCTGGATGAATGCACTATAAGGTGGGTAGAAAGCTGGCTAGATTGTCGGGCTCAACGGGTAGTGATCAATGGCTCCATGTCTAGTTGGCAGCCGGTGTCAAGTGGAGTGCCCCAGGGGTCGGTCCTGGGGCCCGTTTTGTTCAATATCTTCATAAATGATCTGGAGGATGGTGTGGATTGCACTCTCAGCAAATTTGCGGATGATACTAAACTGGGAGGAGTGGTAGATACGCTGGAGGGGAGGGATAGGATACAGAAGGACCTAGACAAATTGGAGGATTGGGCCAAAAGAAATCTAATGAGGTTCAATAAGGATAAATGCAGGGTCCTGCACTTAGGATGGAAGAATCCAATGCACCGCTACAGACTAGGGACCGAATGGCTCGGCAGCAGTTCTGCGGAAAAGGACCTAGGGGTGACAGTGGACGAGAAGCTGGATACGAGTCAGCAGTGTGCCCTTGTTGCCAAGAAGGCCAATGGCATTTTGGGTTGTATAAGTAGGGGCATAGCGAGCAGATCGAGGGACGTGATCGTTCCCCTCTATTCGACACTGGTGAGGCCTCATCTGGAGTACTGTGTCCAGTTTTGGGCCCCACACTACAGGAAGGATGTGGATAAATTGGAAAGAGTACAACGAAGGGCAACAAAAATGATTAGGGGTCTAGAGCACATGACTTATGAGGAGAGGCTGAGGGAGCTGGGATTGTTTAGTCTGCAGAAGAGAAGAATGAGGGGGGATTTGATAGCTGCTTTCAACTACCTGAAAGGGGGTTTCAAAGAGGATGGCTCTAGACTGTTCTCAATGGTAGCAGATGACAGAACGAGGAGTAATGGTCTCAAGTTGCAATGGGGGAGGTTTAGATTGGATATTAGGAAAAACTTTTTCACTAAGAGGGTGGTGAAACACTGGAATGCGTTACCTAGGGAGGTGGTAGAATCTCCTTCCTTAGAGGTTTTTAAGGTCAGGCTTGACAAAGCCCTGGCTGGGATGATTTAACTGGGACTTGGTCCTGCTTTGAGCAGGGGGTTGGACTAGATGACCTTCTGGGGTCCCTTCCAACCCTGATATTCTATGATTCTATAACAGATTGTAAACATTCCATAGTTAAAGTGAGTCAATTGGTGCACAATTTACCAGGCTGTACTTCTGTAGTTATTTGTTTTGGATCTTCTTATAAAATAGCAGAAGATTAAAACAAACAATCAAAAACTATAATTTTGGAAATAGTATATTTATTGTTTTGGTCCTTTCATCATGTACACAAAATCCCAGAAACTATTAGTTTAAAACCTGTAAGAGCTCGAGTCCTTCCCCAAATGTAATAGAAGTTCACAACCATGAGTCAGACTATTACAGTGAAAAATAAGCTTCTGTATTTCATTATGAAGGCCTTGCTGAAGAAATGTAACAGCATAGCTACAAAACAATAGGATGACATGTGGTAATAATTCCTTGCACTTTTATACCCTTTTTTATCAAAGCATCAAAACTGCCTTGCAGATATTAATGAAGTCTCACAGCCTCAGGATGTGTGTCATATTATCCCCATTTTATAGTTAAGGAAACGGAAGCCCTGATCCTACATAGACTTACACATGCTCACTTTACACACACTAATTGTAATGGGATTACTCACAGCATGTAAAGCTAGGTGTGTGCGTGTTATTGCAGAATTAGGGTCTGAGGGAGAGAGTTTAAATTACTTGATCCAGGTTATACAAGTCTGTAGACAGCATTCAAATATTGAAGTCCTGACTCACAGTCCCCCACCCTAATCATTAGAACACAATTATTCCCAAAAAGAGGCACCAATATTTTATTGTAGTCAATAAGAGGATTAGATCTTATCAAATGAAAAGCAAGCTCCCAGTGTTATTCCATTTGGTACCATTATTTCAAGTACTTCACGTTTCATAACAAATTATCTTTCAGGAACTGAAGTAAGAATACTTAAAGCATATGCCTAACTGTAAGCACATTAATTGTCCCATTTAGCTGGTGCTTATGTCCAGAGGTCCCATTCACAATAACAGTAATACAACTAAAAATATTTAAGTTTTTGAAACATTTATAATTGGCATAGTTGAGTTTTTATAGATTGTAACACCAGAAGGGATCATTGTGATCATCTAGTCTGACCTACTGAATAGCGCAGGCCATAGAACGTTCCCAAAATCATTCCTAAAAAGTACGTCTTTTAGAAAAACATCCAATCTTTTAAAATGGTCAGTGATGGAGAATACACCATGACTCTTGTTAAATTGTTCCAATGTTTAATTACTCTCACTGTTAAAAAAATGTATGATTTATTTCTAGTCTGAATTTGTCTAGCTTCAACTTGCAGCCATTGGATCATGTTAGAAAGAAGTGCCCATTATTAAATTTGTTCCCCATGTAGGTACTAGTAAACTATAATCAAGTCATCCCTTAACCTTCTAGTTGTTAAGCTAAATAGATTGAGCTCCTTGAGTCTCAGTATATGGCATGTCTTCTAGTCTTTTAATCATTCTCATGGTTCTTCTCTGAAACTTCTCAAATGTATCAAAATCCTTCTTAGGACACCAGAACTGTACACACTATTCCAGCTGCCGCTCTCCGGCTGCCCAGCTCTGAAGGAAGCGCCCCACCACTAGCAGCGCAGAAGTAAGGGTGGCAATACCATACCAATACTCCTCCTGAAGGTCAAAACAGCAGACTGGACTTCTACATAGAGTGCTTCCGCCAACGTGCACGGGCTGAAATTGTGGAAAAGCAGCATCACTTGCCCCATACCTCAGCCGTGCAGAACACAATGCCATCCACAGCCTCAGAAACAACTCTGACATCATTATCAAAAAGGCTGACAAAGGAGGTGCTATCGTCATCATGAATAGGTCAGAATATGAACAAGAGACTACTAGGCAGCTCTCCAACACCACTTTCTACAAGCCATTACCCTCTGATCCCACAGAGTTACCAAAAGAAACTACAGCATTTGCTCAAGAAACTCCCTGAAAAAGCACAAGAACAAATCCGCACAGACACACCCCTAGAACCCCGACCTGGGGTATTCTATCTGCTACCCAAGATCCATAAACCTGGAAATCCTGGACGCCCCATCATCTCAGGCATTAGCACCCTGATAGCAGGATTGTCTGGCTATGTAGACTCCCTCCTCAGGCCCTATGTTACCAGCACTCCCAGCTATCTTTGAGACACCACTGACTTCCTGAGGAAACTACAATCCATTGGTGATCTTCCTAAAAACACCATCCTGGCCACTATGGATGTAGAAGCCCTCTACACCAACATTCCACACAAAGATGGACTACGAGCCGACAGGAACAGTATCCCCGATAATGTCACGGCTAACCTGGTGGTTGAACTTTGTGACTTTGTCCTCACCCATAACTATTTCACATTTGGGGACAATGTATACCTTCAAATCAGCGGCACTGCGATGGGTACCCGCATGGCCCCACAGTATGCCAACATTTTTATGGCTGACTTAGAACAACGCTTCCTCAGCTCTCGTCCCCTAATACCCCTATTCTACTTGCGCTAAACTGATGACATCTTCATCATCTGGACCCATTGAAAAGAAGCCCTTGAGGAATTCCACCATGATTTCAACAATTTCCATCCCACCATCAACCTCAGCCTGGACCAGTCCACACAAGAGATCCACTTCCTGGACACTACAGTGCTAATAAGCGATGGTCACATAAACACCATCCTACATCAGAAACCTACTGACCGCTATTCCTACCTACATGCCTCTAGCTTTCATCCAGATCATACCACACGATCCATTGTCTACAGCCAAACTCTACGATATAACCGCATTTGCTCCAACCCCTCAGACAGAGACAAACACCTACAAGATCTCTATCATGCATTCTTACTACTACAATACCCACCTCGCTGAAGTGAAGAAACAGATTGACAGAGCCAGAAGGGTACCCAGAAGTCGCCTACTACAGGACAGGCCCAAGAAAGAAAATAACAGAACGCCACTAGCCATCACCTTCAGCCCCCCAACTAAAACCTCTCCAACGCATCATCAAGGATCTACAACCTATCCTGAAGGACGACCCATCACTCTCACAGATCTTGGGAGACAGGCCAGTCCTTGCTTACAGACAGCCCCCCAACCTGAAGCAAATACTCACCAGCAACCACACACCACGCAACAGAACCACTAACCCAGGAACCTATCCTTGCAACAAAGCCCGTTGCCAACTCTATCCACATATCTATTCAGGGGACACCATCATAGGGCCTAATCACATCAGCCACAGTATCAGAGGCTCGTTCACCTGCGCATCTACCAATGTGATCTATGCCATCATGTGCCAGCAATGCCCCTCTGCCATGTACATTGGTCAAACTGGACAGTCTCTACGTAAAAGAATAAATGGACACAAATCAGACGTCAAGAATTATAACATTCAAAAACCAGTCGGAGAACACTTCAATCTCTCCGGTCACTCGATTACAGACCGGAGAGTGGCTATTCTTCAAGAAAAAAACTTCAAAAACAGACTCCAACAAGAGACTGCTGAATTGGAATTAATTTGCAAACTGGATACAATTAACTTAGGCTTGAATAGAGACTGGGAGTGGATGAGTCATTACACAAAGTAAAACTATTTCCCCATGTTATTTCTCCCCCTACCCCACCCCCCACTGTTCCTCAGATGTTCTTGTTAACTGCTGGAAATGGCCCACCTTGCTTGTCACCATGTAAGGTTTTCCTCCTTTCCCCCCCGCTGCTGCTGGTGATGGCTCATCTTAAGTGATGACTCTCCTTACAGTGTGTATGATAAAACCCATTGTTTCATGTTCTCTGTGTGTGTATATAAATCTCCCCACTGTATTTTCCACCGAAGGCATCCGATGAAGTGAGCTGTAGCTCACGAAAGCTTATGCTCAAATAAATTTGTTAGTCGCTAAGGTGCCACAAGTACTCCTTTTCTTTTTGCGAATACAGACTAACACGGCTGCTACTCTGAAATACCATACCATGCTATCCTTCTGCACTGCTGCCTCCAGAGAGCAGCAGCTGCTGACTGAGGGCCCAGCTCTGCAGGCAGCAGTGCAGAAGTAAAGGTGGCAACACCATAGGAGGCCATCCTTACTTCTGTGCTGCTGGTGGCGGCGGCGCTGCCTTCAGTGCTGGGCGCCCGGCCAACAGCCGCCGCTCTCCAGCTGCCCAGCTCTGAAGGAACCGCTACTGCCAGCAGCTGTGCAGAAGTAAGGGTAGCTGCACCGCAACCCCCGCCTCCAATAACTTGCACCCCCCGGCAATTCCTTTTTGGGTCAGGACCCCTATAATTACAACACTGAAATTTCAGATTTAAATAGCTGAAATAATGAAATTTACAATTTTTAAAATCCTATGACCGTGAAATTGACCAAAATGGACCCTGAATTTGGTAGGGTCCTACTGGTAACTGTCCAGACATGAGCCTCCTAATCCCAGATGCCATATTTTCCTGCCACCCTAGATCTGGATCATTATGGCCCTACAAATTCAAGGTGCAAGATATCTGTATTCAAGGGGTCATGTTTTCCTGTGGTTAGAGGGAATAGAATGTAGTGGGGTGAGCATGGGATTAAAAGCACCATGAACACATTCTGCTGAAATATATTTGGAATTTATTTTTTTAAAATTGAAAATTGACATTTTAGTTTATAACAGCCATATTACTAGAAAATGACATTTCTGACACCAGCAGCATGAAAGTTGAATGTGAGAGATTGTAAAGCAATTTCAATCCTGCCATCAACTCAAGGCTCAGAAGTGCTAATAGTAATTAAAAACTTTTCCCTCCAAATACATTTCACACTTTGTACATGCTGAGAAATAACTCTCACCATGGGAACTTTCAGATCGCATGTGCTGAGTAAAAACAGGTACAGTTTTCTTTTGTCAGAACAGAACAAAGACATAAAGAGGCAGAGGGTTTCATTTACTCCTAGGACACTGCAGTCTACTGAGTGCCAGTGAACTAATGAGCCTCTCAAACCTTATGTTGTTCTGGCATGAATCAAGGCTTGATTCTTCTTAAGCCTTAGGAAATTAGCTAATTTCCAGGTTGATATCATCTGCGAAGTGGCTCTCCCCCGCACCCCACTGAGTGTTTGTAGTGACCAGTGGAGAGATGGGGTTAGGTCAGAAATCTAGGAAGAGTCTCTTATTAAGAGTAGGGAAGTACACTGCATGTACCTTAGTTGCAGTGGGGAGAAAGTTAGGAGTTTACTTATCCTCAGCACCTCAGAGAGGGAACAAAATGGGAATATATCCACTGTTCTTGTTTTAAGGATTAATAAACAAACAATGCTGTTTATGAGTTAAGTCTTTTGGCAATGGACTTCTTGGAAGCAAAAGATCACTATTGCATCTATCAGAGGCGAGGAACCTGCTGATCTCATTTCCAACTGGAGCAAAACGAAAGCTTCTAGAAAGGATGATTGTTGGCTGAATTCCACAGTAGAAAAGCCTGCTTGTGGTACTAGTGTATCCAGAACTGAGGAATTATTGAGACTACCTGACAAAAAGACCCAAACAATTAAAAAATATATACATTTATATTTTATTTGAAGAATAAATCAACATATTTTATTATAGTTCTCACTTCTATTTTTATTTCTTCAACCACTTGGAGAATACAGAGGCTGATCAGAAATTTATGCACTGAGTTAATAGATCTGTGGCTTGTGAATGGCACTTGAGTATTTCAGTTAAATCTGTCTTTGAAAAAGAAAGGCACTGTACACTGTAATTCCATAGTGAATTTCATTACTGACTGGAAAACCCTGGCTTTGGTATTTGCTTGAGATTTTTTAGCTGTAGGATGGTAGAGACTTGGCATGTTCAGGAGATAATGCATTCAATCTGCAGGAAGAAATAAATCGTAACTTAAAGCAAGAGCATAATCTTCCAGCAAGATTATTACAGCCTTGGTTGGGGAGACAGGTCTTCCCCTTTCCATTGCCTTCCTGTCCTGAAGACAGCAAATGGCAAGTAATCTGATGCTAAGAAACGCATAGGAAAGAAAAAGTGATTTTACCATCTATATCTATATTATTTACACAAATCATTTCTGAGTGTACAAAATCTTCTTTTCACAATTTACAAATGGGGCAGCAAAAGAATCCTCAAAAACAAAGAGAGGAAAACATTGCATTTTAACAAATCTGGAAAGCTAAGGAATTCTAGAAGACTGAAAAAAAGTGAATGTGGTGATATTAAAAAGGTTAAATGTGATTACATGGGTTACTATTGGCCAGTTAGCTTGACATGGATCCCAGGTAAACTCATTGAAAGGCTGATATGGGATGCAGTCAATAAGAATTAAAAGATGGTAGCATAATTAATGCTAATCAACATGGTTTTGTGGAAAATAGATCTTGTCAAATAAATATGGTATCTTTTATTGATGAGATTACAAGTTTGGTTGACAAAGGCAACTGTGCTAATATAGGTAGATTGCTATATGGCATTTAATTTAATACCACATAGAATTTTGATTAAAAAGTTAGCACTATTACATAATCAACATGGAACATATTAAAATGGTTAAAAACTAGCTAACTGACATAAAAAATTAATTGTAAATGGGGAACCATCATCCAATGGGGATGTTTTTAGTGGGATCCAACAAGGATCTGTTCTTGGACCAAAGCTATTCAGTATAATTATCAATGACCTAGAAGAAAATATAAAATCACTGCTGGTAAAGTTTTCAGCTCATACAAAAATTGGTGGAGTGTTAAACAACAATATAAGTAGGTCAGTGCTGCAGAACAACCTGGATCTCTTGACAAACTGGGCCCACCTGAACAAGACATTTCAATACAGCCAGCTGCAAAATCACATGTCTAGGAACAAAGAACACCGGTCATGCTTCCAGGATGGGGGACTGTATTTTGGAAAACAATAACTCTGAAAGGGATTTAGGGGTCATGGTGGATAACCAACTGAACATGAGCTCCTAATGTAATGTGTGGCTAGAGTGCAAACACAAGCCTTTGATGTATAAGCAGAGATATAGGTAAGAAAGTGGTATGACCACTGTATACAGCATTGGCGAGACCATTACTAGACTACTGCACCTGGATCTGGTATTCACACTTTAAAAAGGATGTTGATGAATTAGAAAGGATTCAGAAAAGAGGTACAAAAAAAAAGTTGAGGATCAGAGAACCCGCCTTACCGTGGGAGATTGAAGAAGCTCAGTCTATTGAAAAAAGAACAGGAGGATTTGTGGCACCTTAGAGACTAACAAATTTATTTGAGCATAAGCTTTCGTGAGCTACAGCTCATTTCATCGAATGCATGCAGTGGAAAATACAGTAGGACGATTTTATATACACATTGGACATGAAACAATGGTTGTTGTGAACACTTCAATCTCTCTGGTCACTCGATTACAGACCTAAAAGTCGCATATTATAACAAAAAAAACTTCAAAACCAGACTCCAAGGAGAGACTGCTGAATTGGAATTAATTTGCAAACTGAACACTATTAAATTAGGCTTGAATAGAGATTGGGAGTGGATGGGTCATTACACAAGGTAAAACTATTTCCCCATGTTTATTCCCCCCCCCCCCCCCGTTCCTCACACATTCTTGTCAACTCCTGAAAATGGCCCATCTTGATTATCACTACAAAAGGTTTTTTTTCCTCTCCTGCTGGTAATAGCTCACCTTACCTGATCACTCTTGTTACAGTGTGTATGGTAACACTCATTGTTTCATGTTCTCTATGTATATAAAATTGTCCTACTGTATTTTCCACTGAATGCATCCGATGAAGTGAGCTGTAGCCCACAAAAGCTTATGCTCAAATAAATTTGTTAGTGTCTAAGGTGCCACAAGTCCTCCTTTTCTTTTTGCGAATACAGACTAACACAGCTGCTACTCTGAAATCAGTCTATTGAGTTTATGTAAAAAAAGATTAAGATGTGACTTGATCAGAGTTTATACTATCTCCATGGAGAGTTTTCTCATAGTAGGGTACTCTTTAATTTAGCATGGCATAACAAGATCCCGCTCCTGGAAGCTGAAGCTAGACAGATTTAGATTAGAAAGAAGGCACAGATTTTTAACAGTGAGGGTCATTACCCATTGGAACAATTTACCTAGGAATGTGCTGGATTCTTTGCCACCAGCGGTCTTCAAATCAAGTCTGGATAAATTTCCAAAAGAGATGCTCTAGCTCATGTCAGAAGTTATGGACTTGATGCAGGAAGATTTGTATGGTCTGTGCTATGCAGGTCAGACTAGAAGATCATTATGGTGCCTTCTGACTTTTAAAACTATGAGTCTACGAATAAGGTTTGAAAAATACATGCTGTACTACACAATATATAATTCATAATATGAAGTTGGCGGACAGGTATAAGAAAATGGACAATGTTTATTTTGTTCCTCTGTTCTTCACCAAGATTTCCTTTTGCACCACCAGGAATATTTTAGTTACTATTTTACTAATCATTTAAGCTCACTCAGTTATCATTAAAATTTCCGGTCTAAGCTAATATTAATTTAATTATCAATAGACAAGGACAACAAAACCTGTAACTTATTTCTTTCCTGCATTCCTGAGAATGAGAGAGTTTTTCCTAGAGGCTTAAAAAAGAGTTTTAAAATTTCTGTCAACTATTCTTGCGGAGCATCTTCTTTGGAGGATTCCTCTTTAAATTTCAATTTGTTTTCTGCTGTAATTCCCAGAATTGCTTCAATATCTTGAACTGCTATCTGTAATAGATTGAAAGAGTGAAAGTTATTTAATGGACATTATATTGGAATAAAGGCTCCACAAATTTTTCAGATGGTTGCAAATCCCCCCCCCCCGAAGTAATTTGTGTTGTTTAACAGAATGCACCAATGGAATCATCCAGTATTACTGTGGGATTGGGGGTGTATTTATTTAAAAATAAACACAAATACATATAAATCCTAGGTAAATGAAAATATATAGCTAGACAAATTTTGTTATTCTAATTAACTATGTTGTTTTATTATGCATATATAAATCATTAATTCACTATAAATAAATTGAAATAAAATCTGCTTTTACATTTTTCTTCAATACTTGGTTTTGAGTCCCTCCCTCAGATCAGAAAAATATTTTTTTCTATTTATTGTGTTTCATGTTAAAATTTAATTCTGTTTCCCCCGAAAAATGCCATTTGACTCATCACAAGAAAATACACTTAGAGTTAAGATTAAGTCTGTTTTACATTCCATATCAATTACAATACAAATTTGCGATATAGGGGTCTCTTCTTGCCTTTTAAGAAACTGTTTATAGTTCAAGTTTTTAAAATCTTCTGTAGAGCTAGAGGGCCTATGGGTTAGCAAAAGAACATTTGCTGAAGTTATGCTACTCTTTAGAATCAAAAGATAGCATCATTTTATAATAAGCAGTTGTTTCCACTATAAACTAGTCACTCTGTACTTTTTTATGGCCAGATCAAGCAAAAACTTACTATTGGATGTAGGGCTGGATTCACTATTGCCCGATGGTCTCTTTTCACCAGCTAAGCTGGTGCATAAGGGTTCCCCAGGGAACATTCCCAGAGTAGAAATGCCCAATGCTAGGCACAGAGCTCTACAGCTGCCCTGAGTCCATGAATAAGGTGAGATCAGGTGTGGAGTGGGTACCCCCAGAAGAGGGAGTGCCAAGGAAACAAAATTAAAACTGTACTAGTCTGTTTCAAAGTTTAAGGTGACATGCAAAAACTAAATGGATTGAGTGGTGAAGAATGAGTTGGATGTTTTAAATGTGATATTAATATTTTAAGTGGTGATTAGTAAAACAGGAAACTTCATTTTTTAATTTTTATCTGGATGGTATTCCTTTAAAAACACAAGGGCCGATTGTGACAGAAGTCCCTAAAGCAGTATGGTGGCCTCTTTTGCCTCTTGCATGAGAAACTCAGAAGCTTTGGAGATTCAGGTTACAAATGGTTCCAAGTTAAAGCATATTTGTTTTCAAAGAAAAAGTTTCAAACTATTAAATTTAACTAACAGGTTCATTGGGAGACTTGCTATATTGACCTCTACAGTGTGAAATATGTACTGCTAACAATGAAAAAGGAATGGTTTAACACTTGTTTACAATACAGCATGAGGTATTTTCAGCCCTGGTACAGAAATTAACCAGGATCGTTAGTTAATTAACACCTCACCTTAAAATTGGTCTCGCCTTGCATATTAGGTGCTGATATTTCTTGATGGATGATGGAGAGATTGTGAGCAAAGGTCATGAGGACCCCCTGGAGATCCTCTCCGATTGTTCTGTTAATGATATCCAAACAAATGAGTTTACCAATGATTCCCTTCACATGCTTAAAAACAATCGGCTTCTCATTTGTGCCTGTCTGGTGATGGAATTTAATGAGTATTTTCAATCTCACAAGGTGGCAATCTTCAGGGAGATCTGAAAGATGAGGCTCCATTTTAACTTGTCAACAGAAAGGATTTGAGTAATAAATAATTTTTATTAATCAACTTAGCAAATGAGGGCAGTAGGTTCAGCTATTCCAAGCACAAGGCTACCACTGAGTTAGGACAGTGGCCTTAGCATATTTTTTAACATTTAAAGTAGTGTAAAAGAATTGTTGCTACTTCATGCATACACAAATACAATTCATGCATAACACTTTCTTTTTGTGATACACAGACACTTGAACTGCATCAGTATTACTTAGACTATTGCACTGTTCTTAGAAATATTAGTATTAGTCTTTGGGGCTTTAATCTCTTGATAGTACATCTAGAGTCTCATTATAGCATATTTCATTGAGGGGGAATATGCCTCATTTAGAGCATGTCAGTTGCAATGCACATTAAGCACAGTGCAGTAAAATGCAGGATGAATTACATGGCTGAGTTATTTTAAAAATGTTACAACCTGAACCAAACAGTTACATTTTTGGAACTTAATTTCCAAATTAAAATGGTTGTCTGACATGTATTTAGCAGTCTTGTTTGAGGGAAATGAAATATCATACAGACAGTGTTAGAGATTCCATAGGATGTAAGGTTTCAGAGTAGCAGCCATGTCAGTCTGTATCCGCAAAAAGGAAAGGAGGCAAACTTTGGATGAGAGTCAGCTTAATTTCATAAGACCAGATCTGGAGGCAGTGATGTGTAAGATGGTGTGAGTTATACATTAGGCAGTGATTGTGAGTTCAAGCCCTGGTCTACACTAGCGCGGGGGTCGACCTAAGATATGCAACTTCAGCTACGCTCTGTGCGTAGCTGAAGTCGGCGTATCTTAGGTCGACTTACCTGGCCGTGAGGACGGTGGCGTGTCGACTGCTGCCGCTCCCCCGTCGACTCCGCTTCTGCCTCTCACGAGCTGGAGTTCCGGAGTCGATGGGGAGCGCATTTGGGGATCGATTTATTGTGTCTAGACGAGACATGATAAATCGATCCCCGATAGATCGATCACTACCAACCGATCCGGCGTGTAGTGAAGACCTGCCCCAAAGAGTCTAAGAGGGGTAGAAAAGAGGTGTAAGGTTCAGTAGGGTGGAAACAACGCTAATTTAGGAGTTAAATTTTCAAAAGTATTTTCAAAGTTCCATTTTCAGAAGCACTTAGGAGACTACAGTTGCTAAGTGCCAAGTCACTTTTGAAAATTTTACCCTAGATCCTTGACACCTTCCCTTCTGTTGAGTTTCTTGCTAACTCTCCTTCTAGCTCCTTGGTGTGTAAACTACACTAACACCCTTACACCCACTTACTAAACTCTTTAGATCCATCCTCTGTTCTTTCAACAGGCCAGTCTCACTGGAAGTCATCACATCACAACTAAATAGTGGGTGACAATCACTGAATTGCCAGATGGTCTTCCAGTAAATCAGCACTTTTATTAAAATCCATGATAGTAATACATTGTATTTTCATTTTCTTCAGCTCAAATAACTGTCCACTTGTTTACCTGGCTATTTAACTTATACTGTGTACTTACATCATTCCCAATCTGTACCGCTTGCGATCTTCATACAGTATAAAAATTGTTCCTTGTTTTTCCTGTTACATTGAAAAAAGTTATTTTAACTGTTGCTTAAAACAGTGTACATACTGATACTTACAATAAGAGATGCTAACATCTATTGTGCAAGCATGGTATGTACAAAATCATGTCATCAAAGAAAGGATAGTTTTAAACTGTATGTACTGGATTATGACTCCGCGTAACCTAAGTAATTTGTACCGGAGAATACAATATAATAATTCTGTGTAAATCCAAATATATACATTTCAGAGTCTGTTCATATTCTGTGCCTTCTACAATGGTGGATGGTCATGGATATTTTAAAAATGGTTTATGTATACACTTCGTTAATTCATCAAGGTAAAGAAGGCCCATAAGAGCATTACATTCTGTAAAGTTGAGAGACATTGAAAATGTTTTTAGTCTTCATTTTATCTTCTAATTCATTATGGGCTAGATCCTTGTTCCAGGGGTGTCAGTGGCAAAACTCCCAGGGTCTGATTTTCAGAGGCACTAAGCACCCATTATCATATCATTTGGAAATGTGAGAAATGACTCCCGATATGAAAGGCAAGTAGGAGACTCTGAAGTCTTTGTTGAGTGACCATGTGGAAGACTTCTGCCCCAGACACTCTTTCCTTTTATTATTCCCTCTCTTCATAAAAAAGAAAATGAGTACCAGTGGCACCTTAGAGACTAACAAATTTATTTAAGCATAAGCTTTCGTGAGCTACAGCTCACTTCATGCTAATGCTCAAATAAATTTGTTCATCTCTAAGGTGCCACTGGTACTCCTTTTCTTTTTTGTGAATACAGACTAACACGGCTGCTACTCTGAAACCTCTCTACATACCGTCTCCTCCCCTCTTTTTCCACGTTCCACTATTACTTTCTCATTGCTCTCTTCTCTCACTCCATTCACAATCCTCTACCTCTTCCTTCTCCACTGAAATCTGTTTCTCTGCATCCTCCATCCATCTCTCAATCTCCTTCTTCTCATTCTTCACAGAACCACCCCCCACTTTTAAGCCCACTCATATGATCCTCAGGATAGTCGCCTACCAAGGAGTCAACTAAATATACTTAATCCAAAGGAAAACAACAGGAAACCTGTTGCTAAACCAGACTAATTGATATGGGGCCTGCTAAAGAATCCTTTGTAATTTAGCTTTCATACATTAATCTCAGTAAATCTCTTAAAAAAGAGTGATATGTTAAAGTACTATCAAGTCTGCCTTATGGCACAAACAAGATATAGGACAATTTTATGGTGAATTTTGTCCGATATAACAGAACTCCTGCACATGGTATTGTGCTGTATGATTTCAGAGGATTATAGTTTCCAGATAGAAGTTAGGCAGAATGACTATTACACTTGTCTATACATTTTTCTCCTTCCATACCTGGACATCAAATCCAATGCCATGAGCCTTACATATTTGGAGGAGAACACTATAGTAAATTACTGAAAGGTTGGAGTGCCTCAGCTGACTGCTCATTACTGCATAGCGGCTGCTTACTGGAGACAGCTGGAAAAAAACAATACATGATTCTTCATTTCATATCATTTTATATAAAGCACCTACAATTTGCTATTTAAATATAAAGGACTTTTGCTGTTATAGTGGTGTAAATCTGGAGTAACTCCATTTCTATTGGCAGTGGTATTCCCATTCATATCAATATCAGTTGAACATATAACTCAGAAGCAATGTAGGTTTCTGTGGGCCAGATTCTACTTTCAGATATATTGATGTAAATCTGGAGTAACTCCCCTGAGATGCTCTTTGTGACTCACCTGTAGATGTTTTAATTACTTCACTGATGACTGAAGCACTATGGAACCATTCTATCAGATTTTGACTATAGTGGAGCCCCTCCAGATTTGCACTTCTATAGCTGAGAGCAGAATCTTCACACTGTGTGCAAATCTGTATTGTTTTCAAGTAATATGCTCAACTGCTATTGATATGAATGGAAATTCCAGTGCGACAGTCAATCGAGTTTCTTGAGCTATGAACAGAGGGTGATCTATAGATTCCCCAGAGCCAGATTTACAGCTGGCCTCACTCCAGGTCTGCACATGCAGCCACTACATGTGCATGCACAAATGGCTTTCTCTTTATGTAAATCTTGTAACTTGATGCCTCACCCCCAATCTGCATTTGTTAAGAGTTTGTTTGAAAATGCAGAGGCCATTTTAAAAAGTGTGACCTTGAGTATTTATACTGTAGCACATAAAATGCAGTATAGTTTGTTATTATAGAGTATTACAAATCTAAAAAGTTTAAGCCAATGTGACAGAGCAAAGCCAGATAGAGATTCTTCTTCCCTGTCAAGAAGTTGAGATCTGAAGGACCATTGTGAATTTTCAGGAATCTGGACATCATAAAACACAGCAAAAGGAAGAAAACAAATGCCAAAATTCTGAGCATCATATGTGTGAAAGATGTTTCGATATTACAAAGAAAATGCCAGTTCCCGTTCACTATTTCATTTTGATTTACTTAATCTTCAGAGCAAACAGTTAAGGGTCTTGCAATCAATATATGTTTACTTTTAGAATAACAGCATCCCAAAGTAGGATATAACCAACCGCTCTTCAATCTGATAGCATGGTTCTTCAGTGTCTTCAGCAACAATCATCAAAGAAGTAATAAAACAGTCAACATGTGGTTCAGACAGGACAGCTCAACACCATCCCATCTGTCAATATCATATCTGCCACATCATGGTTTCTCACATAAAAAAGCAGAAGCCAAAAACTATCAGTGTGTAGGAGACCATTGTGATTACTGAGCATGTTATTGCATGGTAATTACCATGAAGTTGCATCATAATTCCAGTCTTATTTTTGTCTTAAGTTATAATAGTATGAAAATTACAACAGCCAAGGGGGAAATTCTGCCCTGAGATGGCACATGTATCTCATCATTAAAATAGATGTGGATGAGCTCTGTGGGTTCAGTTTGCAGTGGATGGCAATGAATCACTTGTTTGCTTGGAGTTTGGGGTTTTAGAAACTCGTTTGCTAGGAGTTTGAGGTTTTAGAAACTGAATTTCTAGAAATGCTGCAAGTCAAAACTTGTTTACCTACACACAGGACAAAAAGCTCTTCATGGTTTAAGCTACTTTAAAGACTGATACCCATTTACACTAATGTCATTCTACATCACTATGGCCAGAGCAGTGTAAAGGAGCTTTAGTGTAACTGAAAATCAGGTCTTCAGGGTCTGATCTGCAAGACACTCAACTCACTGGGATAAATTCTCACCTGGTGCAAATCAATATAGTTCTACTAAAGTCAACAGTGCGAATCGATTTACACCACTAAAGTCAATGGAAGTTGGGGGACCTATTCTGTAAAGCAATTTGAGCTTTCAAGTCACAAGCACTGTGCAAACAACGTTACTCTGGCCCACTGAATGTTCGTAGTAAAACCCCACATTCACCTTGATTGTGACTCTACATGAACCTTTTGCACATCATTACACTGAAGTGAGTGGTGCCTGAGTACAGCCACATCCAAAAAGCAGAATTTGCTCTAGTGATATATTGTTCAAGTTGGATGAGAAGTCGTTTAATTCTGCCATCACTTGTATGCTGTGCTCGCTCAGAAATCCAGACACTCTACATGACTGCGCTGGTCAAGTAGCTCTAGAGCAAAAAGAGAGTATTCTGAATTTGGGAAAATATACTAGTCTTGGCCTTCTTCTCTATTATGCCTGAAGGGAGCAGGGTTCCCATTCAGAAAATGAAAATAGGAATTGTGGTTAAAAAGGGGAAGTGGGATCAAAGAACAATGTTTGGGGAAAAAATACACACATGGCATCGTAACTGTAAGTCCTTCAGTATTGGTCAACTGTCAAGGCAGATATAGTTTTAGGGCTAACAAACTTGATAGCATCACTTTAAATACATAGAAAGTGGAAAACTTTAATGGCAATGAGAACACAACTGCTGGATAAATCAAATCAGTTAGGGATAATAGAAGCATTGTGACCAATAGTAAGGGGTGTATTCTTCCACCCTTATTCAACTTGCACCTTACTCTCATAAATCCCACACATTTAGTTGACATATTTCATGAGAGTGAGGTGATATTCATTGGGTATAAGGTTGGTAGAATCTAAATGATTTAGCAAATATGGAACATAATATTCTAAAAAATCTTTTACAATCCACCCAAGCTCTGTGTTGAAAATGGACCTTAGTTCTGCTTACACATTATCATTCACCTCCTTACAAATGCTGCCCAATCAATATCATTTTGCCATGAAATAAAATTCAGTGAGAATACATTTCTCAGGCTTAAACCCCAGATTGATTTGTTTTTCATTGTAGGTTTCAGCCAGTACAAGGAATCTGACCCAAATCTCTCTGAAGTCATTGACAGTTTTTCCAGTGAGTGTAATGGGAAATGGACCAGACACTTAATTTACTTTCCAAGCCTACAGTGTCAGAGCCTGGATTACCAATCCTGTGCTCAGATTACATTGTCATCCCCAAAGGGCTGTGAAGGTTTGTCTTCACAAGGATTTAAAGGGGTGTTGTTAGAACACATGTTGTAAGTAGCACATTCTATAAGTGTAGATGAGGCAGCATTACATTAGCACATGCTGGCGGGCTTAGCTGAAGCCTGGAAGCAGTCTTAACAACATACCTTTCAACCCTAATGAAGACAAACCTGTAGCTCTATAAGGAGGGGTGGGGGATAGAGTGACAGTTTATGTTAATCCTGACAGAATTTTACCATCCCTTCCATGCCCGCATGTAACTCTCACTGACAAGTTTTGTGCCTTACTGAGAGAAGAACTAGTCCCTTGTCCTTTTCAGAGTAGGCCTGATCTAGTAGTCCTTATAAAGCCAGAGCTCCCTCTTGAAATCAATAGACTTTTCCTGCCAGAGAACAGCAAAACTAAGGCCAGTAATTCAAGTGAGTTTTTTAAATCGTAGACACATTGCAGCTTTGTTCTCGTTAGAGGCCTGATACTAGAATCAGGGTGCATTCTGCTGTGCAATTCAGCCTGCAGTTAGGGGGAGCTTTGAACATGCTGCTATGTCAGGATCAGTCCCTACATGAAAAACAATGTGGAACAAAAAGAAAAGGAGTACTTGTGGCACCTTAGAGACTAACAAATTTATTAGAGCATAAGCTTTCGTGAGCTACAGCTCACTTCATCGGATGCATTTGGTGGAAGTGAGCTGTAGCTCACGAAAGCTTATGCTCTAATAAATTTGTTAGTCTCTAAGGTGCCACAAGTACTCCTTTTCTTTTTGCGAATACAGACTAACACGGCTGCTACTCTGAAAAATGTGGAACAAATGTATGGTTAATATTAATTCTAAGTCACCTTTCATTAAAACACATGAATCATCACAAAAATACTTAATGCTAAACACAGAAAACCTTAAATATCATTTTTCATGAATAGTATTTTTCTAGGCACAGTTTAAAGTGACTACGGTCCAGATCCTCAAAGGTATTTAGGTGCCTAACTCCCACTGAAATCAACAGAAATTAGGTGCCTAAATAGAAGTTAGGTGCCTAACTCCCACTGAAATCAATAGAAGTTAGGTGCTTTCTTTTCATTTCTAATGTGATGTCACATTTTTTTTAACCTTCCTGAAATGCAAGGCTTCCTGAAATGCCAGGGCTTATTAGAAGGGATAGTGCTTACACTACCATGAGTAGCCCTTAAAATCAATAGAGATAATTCTATGGTTGAGATTCAGCAAAGCATTTGAACACATACTTAAGTCCTGTCCTGACTGCAGATACTTTCCTGAGCTGGGGCTTGAGTCTGGTATTGTTTGCAAGACTGGGTTCTTAGTTCCTTGAATGGGGATACTGCATCTTGAAGCATGTAATTTACAGTATTTTCCCCCAAATGATATTGTTTTGACATTGATGCATTTAAGTTGACATAGTTGAAATCCTTATATAATACATCTCTGCCTGAAAATTAATCATGTTTATAATATTCTGAGAATTAATAACACCCATTGCTCAAGTCATTAACTTAAAAAAGGAGCTTCCAAAATCTGTTCTCTTCAGTAGGGGACCACAAATAAATGAATGCTTGATAAAATAATCCAAGTAGCAGTTTAACAAGCGTAAACTTGAATGTGGCTGCAATAACACAGAACTATTGTTTAAGGGTTGGCATCAGGTTGATGAGGTGGTTATTTCAGCTACAAAGCGTGCATACACATGCATAATGAACTGCAGTATGAATTATTAATGTGTTGCTTATTTAGCCTCATCTGTCTAGAAGATAATGTATCCTAACTATAATGAGTGATTGGTTTTCTACATAATTACAGTAGCAGCAGTATCTAGGAAATTTGTTCTTTTAAAGAAGGATTTCTAAAAATACAATCGTCACACAAACTCAGTGGCTGCTCCATTTTATCAATAACAGCCCTAGCAGCATTGGGAATATATAATACATAAAAGGGACAGATTCATTATTAACATCATAATTTTACACAAAGTGTTTTACTTAATCATTCATTACAGATCATGTGCGGTAAAAACATTTATCTCTCTTGGTTTTTTTTAGAAAGAACTTCAAAGATAGTACTTTTTTTCCAGTTAACTTTTAAGGAAGTAAGAGCCAAAGATATAAAGAGGAGGAAAAAACTAAGGACAGAGTGACAGTTTATGTTAATCCTGACAGAATTTTAATTCAAAAAGTTGCTACTTGATTACTTTTCATTTCTAGAAGATATACTACTGGGACTAATTCATCCTCTCTAACTTAAAGTGGTTGCTGGACAAGAACAATAGATCAGGATCTCATTAACCTCTAAATTACGACGCTCTGACACTTTTTAGAATGGCACAACATCTCTCCTTTGTAGACAGAAAAAGCAGTTGGTGTGTTTTCTAATAAAACACCTAAACACTGCAGTTGTTCTCCTGGCACCTCCTCTTAACTTACCCTGATTTTTCCAGAGGGTTTCACCTTGTCTGTCCTTCTGCTGGGGATAGCCACCATCATAAGGACAATCTCAAGGCTGATAAGCCAAACAGTTTATCAAATTTAATAAATTCAATAACCATAGTTTACACTTTCTAGCACCATCTGTATGAGGATCTCACAGCACTTTACTAATCGTGACTCATTTAGCCTCACAACATCCATGTGGGTGTAGGGCAGTATTATTAGCACTATCTTGCAGATGTGGAAGCTTAATTTACAGAGCTGTTAAGTGTCATTCCAAAGTTTACATAGGATGTAGAACACAGGTATCCTGACTTCTAACCCTGGACCCCAGCATCAGGACCATGATTGTCCTTCCTCCTTTTAGTCCTTGTGGCACCATGGTGCTCTCCCTATGGTGCCCTTTTTACCACCTGTTTGGTTATCTTGTCTCACAAAGTTTAAGAATTAAATGTCACAAGATTCCTTAAAACATTGAGAACTATGTCAGAGTATTCATCATTTAATTAGTGCCATAAATAGAACCAATACTGATGGGTGCAAAATGTGGCTAATCAGAGTCACCATAAATGGCCAAGCACTTTCTTTTCATTTCTAATGTGATGTCACATTTTTTTAACCTTCCTGAAATGCAAGAAAAGTAGCTGCTCAGTTATTAACCCTTTGGTACTGGGGGGCTCTAGAGCAGCTGCTGGTTATGCTAAAGGAAACCCCAAATCTTGGAATCCACAAATTAACTGGTGTTTCTGAATGTGAACATGCTGAACAACCTTTTATACCTGAAGTCACTTAACAATGTTAGTTGGAAATGAAACATTACTTACAGTTTCTGCCTCCTCACTCTGAACACTTTGACTTTTTGTTTTCTTCCATGTAAGTGGCACTTTAAAATGGTTAGAGCACCCATCCAGATTGCCATTTGTCACATACAACATGAGCTGAGTGAAGGCCAGCTGGTCACTATAGCAAAGGTCAAGGTCTGTTACCCACACCTATCAAAACACAAGAAGCCCCCCCCCCCAAAAAAGTGAAATTCACCAAGTTTATTTAATGAAGCTGGGATTCCACTGGTTTATGAATGCTGGTACATCATTTACTTGACTGAGATAAAGAAACCATTTCCAAACTGGAACAACCAAAACTCTTACATAATTTTAGAAAGATACCTACAGAGAATATTGAAAGGCTCAAAAACAGACTAATAAGAAAATAGCAAAACTCACTGCAAAGGTTTTAGCAGGAATTAAGGACATGCATGTAGATGAGCTCATGCGATGGAGCAGCTCATAAATGGAGCTAAAATGTATATTGGGATTTTCTCCCCTAAAGATTTTTTACTGTTAAAAACACTCTAGTTACAAAAAAGCAACTTTTTTTGAGATGGAAATGAGGAGGGCCTTAAGGGCAGAGTCATGTTGTGAGTGAAAGAGATGGTTTCACATAGAAAGCAATGCTATTTGAATATAACATGTGCTTTAGTCATTGATGGTGTTGAGCAGTGCATATTCCTACTGAAGTATATGGCATCATACACAGCAGTTGCTTTGTCTTGTGTGTAGCAAGTAATGTGACTTGGGGCCTGCTTCTGCTTCCACTTACACTGACCTTTTTGCAGGTTTAACTTCCATGGAATCACTCTAGATTTACATCTGCGTAACTAACAGCAGAGAGTCAGGCCCTAAAATTTTAGAGCTGAGAATGACACGTGCCCATAAAGGCTTGCATCTGCACAAACTGGGTTATTGCACATTGAACTACACACTGGTACACAAATGATAATGTGGGTGTTGTGAGGACACAATGTGATCTCAATTCTGAAACGTTGGCTCTTTATGTCTAAGCCTATATATTATTAGAGATAAAAGTACTAGTTACAAGGAATGTTAAATAACCAGTCTGGTTACTAGCCTCTATCTACCATCCAATATCTACCATAAGAACTGATATGACCCTAAACAACTCTGTATTCACACACAATTGTAATCATCTTTGTACAAAATATGCCTTGTGAGGTATCATTTGAAAACTATTCACTCACTAGTCAGTAATATCATGGTGAAAAGTGTGTAGCAATATTATATGTAAAGTTATAAATTCCCCCTGCATTATGTTATTACCCATGTTTAAAACCAGACAGCTTGCCTCGGTAAAGGTGTTAAATAAGTCTATCCTAAACAAAGGAATGTGGGTTTACATCACTTTAAATATAAGCAGTAAACAGGGCCATCAAGCTAGCAAGGCGAGGAGACTGTGGGAAACAGAACAATTTGCATTTTAGCAAACACCAGCGGGAGGAAGAAAGAGCATGGAGCTACCTTAACCACCAGACTCCATATTGCCTTCCTCAGCATTTGAATAAAAACTCTTTACTTTGAGGGATATTTCAAAGGTTCACTGGACTATAAAAGAAAGGCGCAAAACCCCCCCAAGTTCTCTCACCTAAGACTACAAAAGAAATAGCACTTTGGGCTTCTGGAGGAGATCCTGACCAAAATGGGGTGGGGGGGGTCAGTCACCTTGCTAGAAGACAGGGGGTGAGAAAAAGATAACTTGAACAAGGCTGTACCTTGCTAGATGAAGTTTTAGACTTTTAGATGGGTATTTTCACTTTTATTTGCTTGTAAGCATTTCTAACTTTCTCTCTTATACTTGAATTCACATAAAATCCTATCTTCTTTTTTTATTTTACTTTTAATCTAAACCCGCAGTGCTGTGTTTGATTAAAGTGAATGTTAACTCCAGTTAATGTGGCAAGCTGTTGGGTTTTGTCTCTTTAAAGGAGCAAATGGATCTTATTCCTCTGAATATTGCAGGAGAGGCCTGGACATTGCAGAGCACATGGGTGTGGGAAAGTATGGGATTGGGGGTGCATTGGGGTCACCTGCTAATATTAACCAAGTCTGCTAAAGACAAGTGTGTGTCTATGATAACTGCTGGCAGGCTGTTGTTCAAAGTGGTTGAATCAGAGCAGTACAGTTTACAGAACATAGAGTGCATGCTGGCTGCGTGTGTGGCCCCAGACTGGGAGCCAAAGTAGCAGAAACATTTTGGGGTACTCAGGGTAATAATACAAGCAGTGTCCTCTTGCTGGTCTGAATTGCACCTTGAAGTGCGACACTGCCATCATCCATATTATTGGAGCGCTCTCACGATCTTTATCGTCACAACAACTCTGCAAAGGTGGATTTATCATCACAACACCTCTGCAAAGTAGGGCAGTACTGTTAGCCCCCATTTTGCAGATGAGGAACTGAGCCCCAGAGATACATGCCTAAGGTCATAGAGGAAGTCTGTGGCACAGTGAGGACTTGAACCGAGGTTTTCCAAGTCATAGGTTTGTGCCCTAAGCATTCTTCCTTCCTGCACACCATTAACTGAATGAACAAATATCTTATGGATACTATGGATACATAGATGGACACATCTATGAAGTGCTGCATAGCTCATGATAATAGCAATATGCTTGTACTGAAGGAAACTGAAATGTAACCGTACTTCTAGGAAGACTTGGGGCTCTTGTGCCTTAAAGAGCCATCACGCATTGGGACGCCACAGAGGTGCACTGTCCCAGCCGCAGTTCTTGGAAGCTTCATGCCTGATCCTTGTATAATGCTTCCTGGAGCTCTGGGGAGTGCACAGGCAGGGAGGGAGGGCACTGTGCCACACCTGAAGGGGGTGTAGCATCTAGCCCCTTTGCTCTAGTGACTAGTACGAAGCGTGGGAAGGAAAGCTCCTTCCACTCACTTTTAGGAGACTTTTGCTAGCAGTGGCACTAGCTTCATCTTACGCTAAGTGGAGCACAAAGACCACATTGTGGCTAGGGAAGCTCTTTGAATCCTCCTCTCCTCCAGACTGTTGTACTCACAGAAGCCTATACATAGTTTGCTCTTACATTATTCACATTTAGGGCTTATATGCACTAACATTTACTTCAGTATAAATGAAGTCGCTCAGGGGTGTGAAAAAGCCCTCCCCCACGTGACGTAAGTGACACCAACCTAAGCGCTGGTGTGGACAGCGCTATGTCAGCGGGAGAAGCTCTCTGCACTAGCAGTGCTACAGCTGCGCCGTTGTAGCGATTCTATCTAGACTAGCCCCCAAAATCCATGCGCCTAACCCTGCAATCAGCTACGTTAACATACATAAAATGTCTGCCCTAGAGGGGACTCCTTTAAAACAAATCTAGCAGTGAGTAACTTGAATAAGCCTTTGAGTAGTAAATGGCATCATTATAAGGATATTAAGAGGTCAGGCAGCCAAGGCCTCTTGCTAAACTGGAGCTAATTTCTGAATCGTATTCACACAGTAATGCCCTTTTCATAACAGCAAATAAATCACGTCTGTAACAGTTGTTAATAACTAACTGCCAAGTATCTGTTGCTGTATTAAATATGCTATTTGTCAATTTAAATATTTCTTGCTGCATGGTATAAAACACAAATCAGATGCTGATGGCTGGCTTTGCTTAACAATAGAGGGAACTTTCACCAGTTACAATGCTTAATTTTCCCTAAGAATATAGTCTTACATAGTCACTTTCTATGCAGGTGAGAAGGAGCTTTCAAAATATAATAGTTTTAGACTATTTCAGCACGTGATAATCCTTCAAATGAGCTACATTTTTACAGCACATGTAGTTCATGATGAATTCATATTAAATGCATTTCCATAAGTATTAGTAATAAATCAATAATAGCAAGTGTATCTTTAATTGTGTGAAAATTAGGTTTAGAATCCAAAATAAGTATTCTACAAAGAGAGAGAGTGGACTGGATGGCTTGAGTGAGAGGATCAAGGATTATGGAAGATGTTTAGTTCATAGGTTCAAATCTGTCCCAAAATGACAGTGACCAACAATCATTAGTATCCAATGCCTGCTCAGTGATCTATGTGAAATGAGTTGATGATCTCCATCCAGTTTCTGGTGCCACAGCAGTAAAGCCACAATCAATGTCAGCACTAAGTGAAAGCTTTGCTGGAAGCCTCAACATAGGGGAAGGAGAGAAAGATCTCAAAAGCTGTGAGACAATTAATCCCTCATCCTAGAGGTGGTCCCTCCAAGATAAGGTTCAGACACGAAAGCAGGGAGCGTAAGGAAAATTTGCGCTGCCATTGCCCGTGTTGTACCCGATCAGTGGATAATTACATGGCTTTGGACAGTCGAAGTCATGTTCTGACAATGTGTAAAGAACCTGGCCTTCCACTTAACAACAGATAAACCCTCAAAGAAATGCAGCAATCTTGAAACAGACATTAGCAGGTGACAAATTTATTAAAACATCATAGAAATTCAAATAAACAACATAAAAAATGTAGTGTTACATATTTTATGTAACAAGTGATATAATCATACAAGCTTTGTCAGCAGCTACTTTCCTGTAAGTTTAATTGTAAAGTGTGGGTAGGCCACTTTTATTTATGTTTAGATCTACAGAATAGACCCATCAAATTCAGCCTGAGCACACTTCCTATAATTTTAATAAGACACAGCACGTAACGCTGGCTCTAACAGACCCTCCAAAAGGTAAGCTAGGCACATTCCCATCCACCACTCTGAGACCCAGGGCATTACAGAGTCCTCAGTGAATGAGAAGTAGGCCCAGCTCAGTTCCCTGCTCAGGGAAGGGCTACAAGATTGCATGCTAGCAACAGAAGGCCTTTGGGCAGGACAGCCTCCATACCCAGAGGTCAGAGGACTGGGCTGAACGCTGGAGGTATTACAGTCCATCAACATTCCTTACATTCCATGCTCACTGCTTCATCATCCCTTGTGAAAAAGTTCTATAACAATAAATGGATTAAATCAAGAGTTGGATACTAAAAACCTACAGCATGCAGCAGAGAATGACATCCATCACCTCTAACCCACAGTTGCCAACTTTCAGGCGGTAAATAAGCACCCTGACTTTCACAATAAGCCAAATATCAAGCGAATCCCATTTCAAAACAAGGCCAAAACAAGCCAGTCCCTAAGAACCCCAACACTTTATGTGACTAGATCCCCCCAGCCTGCAGTCTGGGACTGGGGTGGGCCCGCTGTGCACCTCTGATTTTCTCCTCCCCCTTGCCCCTGCTTGCCAGGAGCCAATCAAAAAAAAGAAGCAACAAGCTAAATCCAAAAACTACCCAACAAGCAACTCATAAGCCAATTAAGCCAAAAACAAGCCCAATTTCTGCATTTTTTTCATGGGTTTTTTCATTTTTGTCATGTTTGCTCTAACTATGGTTCTTTTTAACCATTCTACAGAATACTATAGCAGGGATATTGTTTTGTGTTACTCTACAGAATGGTGCCAAATCCCTATGGGCAGTTTGAGTCATTATTACATTCCAAGGCTAAGAAGGTTGTCATTAAAGTTGCAGATTACCCAATTTTTAAAATAGAGGGGCAGTCCTCAACAACACTGAGTTCACAGAGGAGGAAGGTAATGATAGCTCCAAGCCACCTTTCTACCTCCTCTGATCCTGGGCCTCGGGGATGAACCACCACTCTTGCAAGTTGGAGATGCCAAATGGTCACTAATTTATGTCAGTTGGGATGTTCCCCTAGGATCAGTTTCACAGGACCAGGATTGCCAGAGCACATTGCATTGTGGCCATGTCCTGGAACTCCTCCTACGTACGGGAAAGAAGGGAAATCAGGTGGTGTAAGCTAGGTATGTTGGCTTTATACTATGATAGGTAAAATCCCCAAAAGTCCCTTCAGCTTTCAGTCCCCTGAGCACTGCGTGAAGGAGAGACAGACTGGACTGAGAACCTGGCCATAGTTTTCATGAGATTGATAATAGGGTGCAATTTTTCATTTTACTAGTTCAGATGCAGCCCAAGTCATTAGTAACTAACCAATGTTACCATCCAGCAGGTGGGTAGATTCCTATATGAAATGAGCTGGAAGTCTCTCTCAAGTTCTCACTGGTCAGATATGCCCTTTGCAAAATTCACAGTAATTCATAATGACAAGTAACCTTGTTGATAGTCTCAACAATGAGGCTATGGATTCAGTGAGGCTGAGGCTCATGGGGAGAGCAGTGGGGCAAATCTGCCCTACAGCTGCCTATGCTGGACTTATTCTGGGGATGCGGAGTGGACATCCGTTTGTAGGCCTATCCATCTGGCACCGTTCACCAGTGATAGATAGATACACACCCTCAAATGGAAATGAGTAGCGCTTATAACCTTATACTAAGCACATGCTTTCCCCCACTGCAGTTAGCAGGTGTCCCCGGAGCATAATAGCCTAGGATTAATTATAAATAAAAAAGAAAAAGAAGTAGAATCCTTTATATCTGAGCCTAAAAAGTTCTACTCCAAGAGGATTCCATAGGTGTTGACTTTTCATTTTCCCTGAAGGGCTCATCAGGCACATGCCAGGAAAACCTATTTCCACTGCAATGAAAGGGCTTTTTTGTATGCAGAGCACTGAGCTAAATCAATGTGGCTGGAGCTGCCAGCAGCAGCAGCAGGGGAGAAGAACCTGAAATAATAAAAATATATAACCTTTGAGCAAGAGCACAGAAACTAGGAAAGCAAGGATTTACAGGCTGTTTGCTCTCTGTTTTTCATGGTGTATCTGTGCCTGACCCATACATGCCATGTCTAGGAAACAAATATTTTAGGGATGCCTGTTGCCCAGTAGAGTTTCTGTCTTCCACTGCCTTTGTCCTCCTCCTCCTCCCAAGATGCTAGCTTGAATGCACACAGGCCCTGTGCTTTGAGCCCCCTTCAATTCTGCAGCATCTCTGCTCCTGGCCATTCTTTCTGCCGACTGACTTATGAAGCACTGCACCGGGTGAAGAGCATGGCAGAACAAGTCTGGTGGCATTAATGAAAGGAAAATGATCCCTTATTATTAATAATAATGTATACAGCACCATCCATCCCAAACTGATATACACAGGGAGTGCTTCACCCTCTGCTAAAAATGCAGCCATGTCTGCACAAAACACAACAACTCAGATGGGAAAGTGAAGGTTACATGAGCTAAGTGGGGCTGCTGGGAATGTGATCATCTGAGTTGGAATTTACCCAGAGAATGGGAATTAATGCCCACACAAGTGTTATGGCAACTTTAATGACCATAAGTGCTTAGGACACTGGCATTACAGCGCGGTCCACAAACAGCAGCTCAATGCCCCAGAGCACCGTGCCCAGAGGAAAGAATGCCACTACTGAATGTTCACAGCATTTCTCACCGCACCTGGGATTTGCTTATAGGTTCCACTCATGTACTAAGCAGGCCCAAAACCTGCTTAGCTCAAGAAAGTTGCAGCACAAGGTGGCACAAAGCAGACCACAGGGCAATTGTAGTTCTTGTTGCCATCAGGTGGAAGCAGGGCAGGGGAAGAATCCCAAGCAGGGCAAGACCCACTAATGTTATGTCCAAAAAAGAAAGAAGGTAGAAGCAGACAAGGAAGATGTGAGAGGGGGGAAAAGAACCAGAGTGAAGCAAAAACAACCCTCCAAACCACTGAGTAAAAGAAAAACGAGATACTAAAGGAAAGAACTGGGCCTGGAGAACAGTCCTGGGATGCTGCTGGTTTCCAATAGCACCTACTGCCACAGCTCAGCAGGGAAAACAAACACATTTCCAACATGGCTCCTGCTTCTAAGTGAGGTTTCTCTTCCCTGCTAAGCTGTGGGAGTGAGAACTGTGAAACAAGTGAAGTTTGGTTTCTATCTGCTGCAGCGTTTGATTAACAGAGCTAGATGGCTTTGATCCAAAGTCCACTGGTGTCAGTGGAAGCCTTCTCACTGACTACAATGGGCTTTGGATCAGGCACTATAAAGCCAATTATTATTGCAAAGTCTATATAAAACAAGTTCTAAACTAAACAAACTGCATGAAAAAGCATTTCTCTCATCAACTGTAATGATTTTCCTTTAACTCGGAGTGACAGACAGTGGCGATCTCTATAAACTCTCTAAGAACTGAACCATCCTTCTTCATTGTGAGAAGCATCAGAGGTAAATGAAATGTGATCCCAGCTTATACCTGTTGATACTACATACTTCTTCAATTAAAGCCACAATCTAAAGCGCAAATGTAAGACAGAAGAAAGGCAAGCACATGATCTAATTCTTTTTTTTTTTTTTTTTAAAAAGGTGGCTTGTAGCTACAGCTTTTAATAATTTTTAAAAATGAACAATCAGTGCCAAATGCACTGATGCACCAAGATGCCTGTTTTCACTGGAAATCCTACTCGTAACAGGAGATGTTGTCTGTGAGGTACATGGCTGGTGTGGTAGTAAATTTTTGTTTTTCTGCTGTATCATTTTAACAAATCAGACAGGGGAATTATTTCAAAGGTCCCACACATGTAAATCTAAAGACTGGTGGAGAATGAAGTCTTATTTTCCTGTTGGTAACTGAACTAGTTGTTAGTGGCCTAGTACTGTAAATGGAATGGTGTTCGTGGGGATATGCTGTTCATCTCTTAATTTCCCTTCTGTGCTGAAAAGTTATTTCCAATGTGGTCTATGGGATTACATAGTTTCCTTAAATTGTCATGGAAGAGGGGTGTCAAAATCCCTCAGAATGCTTTGAAAAAAATCTTAGTTTTTTTCATTATATTTGCATGGTTTATAAAAGCAATAGTGACTGCTGAGGTTAGGCATTTACTAGCAATTACAAACAAAGTGAGTTGTCTGGTCCAGTCAGTCAGCTGCAGTTACAAAAAAGGTGTGCCTTAGAGGTCATGTATAATTAAAGGCAAAAGAGTGATACAACCAGGAAAGTAATGAACATTTAATGTTTTTAAGCCTGTTCTCATTTTCCTAATTTGCCCTGGTACCTCTATGCAATGAAGGGCATTGGCTACATGATGTCGTAAACTGATCTGAGGCCCCTGCAGTACCAAGAACCCACCACATGACAAGTTAAAAAGTAATGCAGTCAACTTTAACTTGAAATTTCAGGGCTTTCACAGTTTCTGTCACCATCTAAATATTGCCAAAAACAGAGGACCTTTTCTAGAGCCCTGCAAATCCACAGATATCTGGGGATAATTTTTGCAGATCGGATACGGATATCAATTTTGTATCCGCGCAGGGCTCTACCTATTTCCCTCCAATAAATGTGTGTAATTCCTATTAACAGCAACAGAGTACGTGTTCAGAAGTTTAACTGAAACAGAGCTCAGTTGTGAAGCCTGGAAATGGACCCAAGACTTAAAACTGACATTTGTATTTCAAACATCCCAACGTTCCGAGGTGTTCACATCAGGGGTTTTGCACTGTCCCATTATAAAGATAGAGGCTATTTGCTAAATTAGGATTCAGAATTAGAACAGCCTCAAAACTGATCATATTTGGGCTTTTGGATTGGGCCTACACAAGGGAGAATTCAGATTTTTCAGACTTCTCAATCTTTAGACAATGTCCAGTGAAAAAATCAGAGGTTCAACCTATCAGACGTACTGACTGCTTGGCCAAGAAAATGTTATGGATGGAAGGTTTAAACTTGGGATCTGGCAACACTTACAAAAATTTGTGGTATGCAAGCTCTGCTGAGTACTGCAAGGAGATGCTTTCCTTTAAAATGCATGGTTCTCCAGGCTGCACCTCGTGATAAAGCCAGCTCAAGTGAATAAAGTCACAATTATAGTGTAATTCTTTACAGCTGCCATAAAAATGCTTCAACTTTAAAACAAACTTCAGAGGGGAAGGAAAACATAAATTCTTAAACAGTTACTAAATTATAGCTTTTCTTTCCCCAGTTTAATTGTTTTATCTGCATCAAGTATTGATGTCTACATTATTATAAAGAGCACAACCTGCTATTTTTAAAGAAGTGCTTGGATGACACTGTAAAAACGTCAATTAGTAAAATATTAATGCAACTTGGGCTTTGAGAAAAAGCTCTTTTTATTACTTTTAAAATTCACCATGGAATTGAATATTTTAGCAAGGATTGCATACAGTATCTTATCAGGTTGCCATCTAGTGGCAGTTATCATGATAGCCCAGTGTCATCTCTGAAACTTTTTGAGCTCTGGCTGGCTGGACACCATTAAAGGGAAAGCTGTGGAACCTGTTTGAAAATTACACAAAGAAAGCGCTATGCTGTACTAAGAAGAATCTGGGAATTTTTTTTTATTGGTCACAGTTACTTTATTATTATGATTAGTCAAGATTTACATTGCAATAGTACTGAAAGCCCACAACCAAGTTAGGCCCCATTGTGCTAGACATGCTGCAAACACCAAATAAATGGCAATGCCTGCCTCGAAAAGCTTACAATCAAAAAGGCATGGTATAATGGGTGGCTGATACAACAAGCAAGACAGCGTGGGAGAGATGGGGTAATACACGTGCAAATTCTTATCCAAAGCAGAGTAATGATCACGGCTCTCCACCTGCCTAACCATTGTCAAGTTGTACTTTACTTTCCACGTTTTGCCATTAAATAACAAATGAATATAAGAGTGTAAAATTCATTTGATAAGTCTCTTACAGGCTTTCATCTACAGTAATGTTATTTTAAATCTTCAGTTTTAATGCTATAAATGTCAGAACTGATAAAATGTCATGATTTTAAAGTCAATCTCATTCTTTTTAGGACCTGATTCATGGATCTACTCAGGATCAGCAATACTGAAGAAATGGCCCTATAGCTGGAGCTACAGCAAAACAAACCACTCTGAAACACCTCTTCAAAGGGTTTCTTTCTGTCAGGCTTCCTTATTGAGAAGACTGACTCTCCCCAGCGGCTGTCAGAATGAAATCTAAAGGAAATGAAATTGGAAGTCATGTGAAGGATACCTATTTCCCAGCCCTTCTGGAAAGACACATGGTCTCCGGAGGAGCTTGTGACCAAAGTTCAAAACCAGACAAATTTCCCATCCTCAGGGAATCTGTCCTTCAGCCAAACACAGGAAAGAGGGTCCAAACCCAGGAACCCGACTGGCAGTTTTAGAGCCTTGTCTCTATGAGAAATTACCAGTAACTTCATCTCCCTCCACACTCATTCCTTTTTTAGAAGCTGCTGAAATACACTATCCTCTTTCCAGAATGCCTTGCCAAGGTGGTCTATAAGTCCTGCCACTCTGAGATTACATTTACCAGCATTCCCTCTGGGCTGGGGGAGAAAGGAGTTCCAGATCATCCTGCACTTTAAGAGCTCCCGTCTCAGGCCCAGATCCGCTGAGGTATCAATGGAAGTTAAGAGTCTAAATACTTTTGTGGATCTGAGCCTCAGTCCCCAAACAGAGGCAGTAATTTGGGCTTCCTTCCTAAACCCTCTACTGACTCTCAGAAGCTGCTTCTGCCCGAGTGGTTGCTTTTCTTGTCCTACAAGTCTGCCTTTATTCATTCAACTAGAATGGAGTAGTGTTGGTTGCAAGTGCCCCCCTCACCAGCCTTAAAGAACCATAACACTCCATTACATGTCTCCTAATATTTTATCCTATCTAATAAATAATAAAAAGGCACTACTTAAACTTGAGATATTGCAGATTGCACAATATTAGGCTTCCACCACAATTTTGACAGCAGGTGCCCCTGCTGTCAGCCCTGGGCCCCTGCTCTCAGCCCTGTGTGGCCAGCAACAGGAGATGCTACTCTCAGCCCTATGTTCCCACTGCCAATCCTGGGCCCCCACTCTCAGCCCTGGGCGGCCAACAGTGGAAAAATCATGGAAAAATAATAATAGACTTCATTACCGCAAACAATAAAGGTCCCTCATTACTTTTCCACAATTTTCCATGGCTTTTCTGCAACTCAGCTGTAATTTTTTGACAATCATCCTGCAATTCAGTTAGGACTTTAATAATATGGAAGTAAGTATCAGTCCTCAAAATCCACATACATGTTCAGTTCTTTTTACCATCCTGCTAAGCTCTTGGCATCAATGACACATTGTGGCAGTAAGTTCCACAGATCAATCATTAATTTTGAAAACAATGATTTTCTTTTTTCAGTTTTAAATTTCTTGTCTGTCATTTTCATTGACTGTTTCCTTGTTCCTGTATTATAAGTCATGAAATATGAGTGCCTGACTTACTGTCTCTATACTATTCATTATTTCCAATCTTTTCAACCTCTCAAACAGCTTAACGGGACTAAATCGGGGGGCCCAAATAATCTCCATCTAAGAATATTAAAGGAACTGGCACATGAAATTGCAAGCCCAATAGCAAGGATTTTTAATGAATCTGTACACTCGGGGGTCATACCCTGTGACTGGAGAACTGCTAATATAATTCTTATTTTTTTAAGAAAGGGAAAAATGTGATCCGGGAAATTACAGGCCTGTTAGTTTGACCTCATTTGCAAGGTCTTGGAACAAATTTTGCAAGAGAATGTAGTTAAGAACACAGAAGTGAACGGTAACTGGGATAAAATACTACTTGGTTTAACAAAAGGTAGATCATGACAGACCAACCTGATCGCCTTCTTTGGAAAGATAACTGATTTTTATACAAAGGAAATGCAGAAGATCTAATCTACTTGGATGTCAGTAAGGCATTTGATACCGTTCCACATGGGAAATGTTTAGTTAAATTGGAGAAGACGGGATTAATATGAGAATTGAAAAGTGAATAAGGAAGTGGTTAAAGGGGAGGTTACAATGGGTCATACTGAAAGGCGAACTGTCAGGCTGGAGGGATATTGCTAGTAGATTTCAGAGTAGCAGCCGTGTTAGTCTGTATTTGCAAAAAAGAAAAGGAGTACTTGTGGCACCTTAGAGACTAACAAATTTATTTGAGCATAAGCTTTCGTGAGCTACAACTCACTTCATCGGATGCATTCGGTGGAAAATACAGTAGAGTTCCTCTGGGACTGGTCTTGGGACCAATCTTATTTAACATTTTTATTATTGACCTGGGCATAAAAAGTGAGTGTGTGCTAATATAATTTGCAGATGATACAAAGTTGGGAGGTATTGCCAATACAGGAGGAGGACCGGAAGATATCAGAAGATGATCTGGATGACCTTGTAAAAGAGAGTAATAGAATGGAATGAAATTTAATAGTGCAAAGTGTTATTTAGGGACTAACAACAATAATTTTTGTTATAAGATGGGGATGTAGCAGTTGGAAGTGACAGAGGAGGAGAAAGACCTGGGTTTATTGATTGATCACAGGATGACTCTGAGCCGCCAATGTGAGGAGGCTGTGAAAAAGGCTAATGCAATCCTAGGATCCATCAGGCGAGGTATTTCCAGTAGAGACAGGGAGGTGTTAGTACCATTATACATGGCACTGGGGAGACCTCATCTAGAATACTGTGTGCAGTTCTGATCTCCCATGTTTAAGAAAGATGAATTCAAACTGAAACAGGTACACAGAAGGGCTACTAGGATGATCAGAGGAATAGAAAACCTATCTTATGAGAGGAGACTCAAAGAGCTTGGTGTGTTTAGCCAAACCAAACAAAGGCTCAGAGGAGATATGACTACTCTCTATAAATACATCAGAGGGATAAATACCAGGGAGGGAGAGGAGTTATTTAAGTTAAGTGCCAAGCTGAATACAAGAACAAATGGATATAAACTGGCCATCAACAAGTTTAGGCTTGAAATTAGATGAAGGTTTCTAACCATCAAAGGAGTTAAGTTTTGGAACTGCCTTCCAGGGAGAGCAGTATGGGCAAAAAACCTAACTCGCTTCAAGACTGAGCTTGATAAGTTTATGGAGGGGATGGTATGATGAGCCTGCCTATGATGGCAGGTAGCCGATCTGTAACTGCTAGTAGGAAATATCTTCAATGGCTGGTGATGGGACACTAGATGGGGAAGGCTCTGAGTTACTAGAGAGAATTCTTTCCCAGGTGTCTGACTGGTGGATCTTGCCCACATGCTCAAGGTCTAACTGATCACCATTTCTGGGTTCGTAAAGGAATTTTTCCCCAGAAAAATTAGAGACCCTAGTTTTTTTTTCCCCTTCCTCTGCAGCATGAGGCATGGGTCACTTGCAGGTTTAAAGTAGTGTAAATGGTGAACTCTCTGTAACAAAGTCTTTAAATCATAATTTGAGGATTTCAGTAGCTCAGCCAAAGGTTAGGGGTCTATTACAGAAATGGGTGGGTGAGGGTGTGTGACCTGCAATGTGCAGAAGGTCAGACTAGATGATCATGGTGGTCCCTTCTGACCTTAAAGTCTGTAAGACTCTGCATACAGAAGTCTTTCCTTGGCGCGAATCATTTTTGAAATCATGCTTTGTAAGTTGTCCAGACTGCACACTGTATCCTAGATGTCACTGATCTATAGAACACCATCACACTATTTCTGTATGGGTTTCTCTCCCAGAACTTCTACATTTTAACAGTTAGCCTTTCATTTTTTGACCATTACTGCACCTTGAGCAGAATGTTTGATAGCAAATAACACTCAGGTCTTTTCCAGAGTGGCTACAGTTAATCTGAATGCAGTAACGCATATGAATAGTTTAAATTATCCTTTTAAAATGTGCAATATTTTGCATTTGTCAGTACTGCAATTCATCTGCCACTTTGCTGTCCTTCTACCTAGCTCTAGCCAGATTGTGCTGTCCATGCAGGGTTCCCCTGGACCCAGAATTCTGCAGGAGAGACCCCCCCTCCCCAACACACACTCTGGGGGCACTAGGACCCCCAAGTGGTGCCTCCCTCCAAAGCCCCAGTCCATATGGCCTTGTAAGAAAACTGCAGAGAGGAACCAGCCAGAGACTCCAGCCAGCAGGAGCAGAAGCAGCCAAATCAGGAATCTTTGGACACTCAGAGAACTTATTAGAGTTTTGACTAGACTTTCAGTTCTGCGCTGATTGGCTGTCTGCTCCAACCCTCCTCCTCCTCCCTCAGTCTCTTCATCTCAGTTTCATCTCCACACCTGGTCCTGTTACCCTCTTCTCCCCTGCCCATTCCCATCACCCTCTGCCTCCTTTCCTGCCCTTTTCTTCCATTTAGCTGATCCCCTGCTAAGTAAACCCAGTCAAAAAACCAAACCAAACTATGCTGGCACTTACACAAGGTTTGCAGCCACTCTGCTTGTGTTTATCCCTTTCCCCCACTCTGTCTTTCTTGTTAATTTAGATTGCAAACTCTTTGGGGCAGAGACCATCTGCTACTCTGTGTTTGTGCCACACCTAGCACAATCGGGCCCCATTCTCAGTTGGTTGTTAGGCACTACTGTAATAAATGTGATTAATGATTAATAATGTTGAATAGTACCTTACTCTATGAGGAATCCAACTAAAATCAAGTCTCATCTTGACTAACCCAAATAATTTCATATTGTCTGGAAATTGCTCATCCTCTTTTCCAGGTCACACACTTATTAAACAACACAGGTCCTAGTGCAGAACCTTTCAGCACCACACTGTTAAGCTTCTGCCTTGTTGAAAACTATTTGTTTCTACTCTGTTCCCTGTTTCTTAGTTTCTGATCTATGACACTACTTTACCTCTCACCCCATGACTATTAGTTTCCTTAATAGCTGCTTATGAGGGACTCTGCCAAAGGCTTTTTGAAAGTTCAAATACATTTTGTCGGCCAGTTTTCCTTTATCCAATTTTCTGTTGTCATGGTCAAAGAATTCTAAGATTAGAAAGGCACAATTTCACTCCACAGAAGCCATGCCCGTTTGCCCTGTCATCTCATGTTCAGATAGGTGTTTTATAATTCTACATATTAAATTTCTACACAGAATCATAGAATATCAGGGTTGGAAGGGACCTCAGGAGGTCATCTAGTCCAACCCCCTGCTCAAAGCAGGACCAATCCTCAACTAAATCATCCCAGCCAGGGCTTTGTCAAGCCTGACCTTAAAATCCTCAAAGGAAGGAGATTCCACCACTTCCTTAGGTAACGCATTTTCCTAACATCCAACCTAAACCTCCCCCACTGCAACTTGAGACCATTACTCCTCATTCTTTCATCTGCTACCACTGAGAACAGTCTAGATCCATCCTCTTTGGAACCCCCTTTCAGGTAGTTGAAAGCAGTTATCAAATCCCCCCTCATCCTTCTCTTCTGCAGACTAAACAATCCCAGTTCCCCCAGCCACTCCTCATAAGTCATGTGTTCCAGTCCCCTAATAATTTTTGTTGCTCTCCGCTGGACTATTTCCAATTTTTCCACATCCTTCTTGTAGTGTGGGGCCCAAAACTGGACACAGTACTCCAGATGAGGCCTCACCAATGTCGAATAGAGGGGAACAATCACGTCCCTCGATCTGCTGGCAATGCCCCTACTTACAAATCCCAAAATACCATTGGCCTTCTTGGCAACAAGGGCACACTGTTGACTCATATCCAGCTTCTCATCCACTGTAACCCCTACGTCCTTTTCTGCAGAACTGCTGTCTAGCCATTCAGTCCCTAGTCTGTAGCGGTGCATGGGATTCTTCCGTCCTAAGTGCAGGACTCTGCACTTGTCCTTGTTGAACCTCATCAGATTTCTTTTGGCCCAATCCTCTAATTTGTCTAGGGCCCTCTGTATCCTATCCCTACCCTCCAGCATATCTACCTCTCCTCCCAGTTTAGTGTCATCTGCAAACTTGCTGAGGGTGCAGTCCACGCCATTCTCCAGATCATTAATGAAGATATTGAACAAAACCTGCCCCAGGACCAACGGCTGCCAACTAGACATGGAGCCATTGATCACTACCCATTTAGCCCGACGATCTAGCCAGCTTTCTATTCACTGCAACTCATAACTGCCCAACAAGAGATCATTGCAATTATTTGCAGGAGAATTCTGAATCTCTGCTAGCCTTTTCTGTAGTACTACAAGAAGCACATTTCAGAAATGCAGATTCGTGAAGAATGCTACAAATTGTCTAAATTTGTTGTAATGGTTCATAAAACAGGTATAGAGACCTGAGCCTAATTTTGCTCTCAGAAACACCAGTGCAAACCAGGATAACTATAATGAAGATTTACACTTAGACCAGACCTTAGCCCAAAGATTATTATTGAACTTCCTTCAAAAAATGCTAAATAAATGTTGATGTAACTACAACGTATTTAGAAAGATGGTAGAGTTTCCCTAGATGAACAAATATGAAATCAGTATTTAGTAAGATGATATTGAATGGATGCAAAGATTATCTATAGTAAAGTTAACAAAATCCAGTGCTCACTTGCACTACCTTAGCTCTGTGATCTCATCAGATCTTATGTTAAGCACTGTCAGGCCTGGTCAGTAGTGAACGTCTAAGAAAAGTCATTGAGTCATTAGATGGTATCCTTCCTTCTGGGTGCCACAGTAGCGTAAGGAAGGACAGTGTTGTTTGAGTGCCATCATTCAAGGTGAGATCTCAAACAAATATTCTGACCACTGCTATCCTTAAAAATCACCTCACATTTCTCACAGAAGAAGTGGCACCCTTAGTGAGGTGTTCAAGCTAAATTCCATTGGCTAATGGCCTACATAAATTTTTCCTTTGTAGTAGTAAGTTAAACAAGGCATACTTCCCCTTTATTTCCTAAACTGTTACGTAGTGTTCAACTGGGAATGCCACCAACTAACCTCCAGAAGTGGCTGTATTTCAACGATCCTTTTATATAAAGTTTGCTGCGATCTTTGAAAAACGGCATGGTACAAAAGTCAGGTAAGCTCCTTAACCCTGGGTTGCTATGTAACTTGTACTGAATGCATCCGATGAAGTGAGCTGTAGCTCACGAAAGCTTATGCTCTAATAAATTTGTTAGTCTCTAAGGTGCCACCGGTACTCCTTTTCTTTTTGTACTGAATGGGCTTGCATGCGCTTTACCATAAAAAATAATACTTTGATCATTTATAAAACATATCGTTTTCTGATTTTTTAACTCCTACTAGAATAGCATTTACTGTGAGCCATGCTGGAGTCTGTGATGAAAAGTACACAAGGAATCACTTTGTTTGCACCACCCAAAATATAAAAGCTTCTCTTTACTAATATTTCCTCTCTTAAAGAACACATTTAAACTCCGTTGTTTCCATGACTACATTCAAAAGATAATTTCTGGATGTGTCAATATTTATTTTTGTATTCTATATCCCACAATATGTATCCACAGATTTGTATAAATTTTACAAAGTTTGTTTTCACCAATAAATACCATTACCTTATTTATCTGTTTGGAAACTGACTTTGGCCTTTATAAAACTCTTGAAAAAAGAGCACTTATACAAACAAAAAAAGACAACAGACCTCGTCAAGCAAGGTAAAACAGAATTGAAAGGCCTCTGGCTTCCCTGATAGTAAGATACGCATCAACTATACACAGTTTATAGCACCTTCTGTTAAAGATTTTGTTTTCAATCTTTGGTTTGCTTTTTTTAAAAATCAAGGTCAGAAAAAAACCCCAATAGTCTTCTTCTGATCTTTTCCATCTTATCAATGTGATGCCTTATTTCTATTCTCATCACAATTACACTTCTTTCTCTTGGTATCAGATCTCCCTCAGCTGTTTTTAATGGGTGATTTTTAGGGAGGGTAGTTTTTCAAAGCACATGGATTGTATTTCGATCGTGTTTTGCAGTGCCCCAAGTGTTTTGGCAGAAGGGTGTTTTGTAAATAAATTATTAATATGAATCAATACCCCAAAGCAATAAATAGTCAAATCAGTGATAAAAATGTCTCTCTCATGCTTTGAACTATACAGAGATGCTCAGATCATTGGCTGAAATTGTGCTGTGCCTCCTGGAAGCACAGCACAGAGAGCCATAGTCCAGGAGGAAGAAAATGTGCAAAGATGGCTTTCAACCACTTTGGCACCCTCACTCTTGTGAGGTGCTCTGGCGGTTTCTGTCACCCTCAACATAATTTAGAGTGGTCCCTGGCTGCTCCCAACAGGACTGCTCTCTCCCCTCTCGTGTTACGTGCTGGGGAAGGGGCGGGCCGGTGCAGGGCAGCCTCTAGCTGTTCTACAGGGTGCGTTTGCCAGTGGAATTCTTCCCAGGCCAGCTCCAGGGCTTTCAAGCAGTGGTGTACAGATAGTCATAGTGTGAGGGAGAATCCCTCTCCTTATGTTGCTTCATTAAACAAGAAGGCATTTGATATGCCATAAATATCTGAACTGCAGACAATACCCCTGTTTTTGTGTTCTGATTAGCCAATGAGGTAGGTATTAATTCTCTGTAAGTGCACAGAAAGTGAGTGATGATTTGCTTTGGGCCACCAACTGCTCCCAGCTGGTCATTAATCCCCAGGACATGCCCCGTGCCTGGACTGTTGTTTACATAAAATATTAGTTAGCTTTTAAATTAAGTCTTAATTTATGTGTGGAATATGATCTCATGGTAAAGAAAAGTCTTGATCTAAACAGCTTGATCCAGGGCACTCTCACTACCAGTGCATAGGAAGCAGAAATTTGTAATTTATGAGACCAATATGAGAAGAAGCAATCTATGTCCCAGGTCCTCCAAATATGTGCATGAGAAACTTTACACATGTGAGCAGGCCCATGCAGCTGAATGGGATCACATGTGTATAAATATGTGCAGGATTGGGATCCATGGTAAGAGACTGACATGTCATCAACACTGTGTTGGACATTATTCAGAGGGGGCAACGGCCTGCCCTTAAAAGGTGAAATTGGAAAATGGAGAAGGATGAAATCAGGAGCAATCCAGTCTGTCCAAGAAATGCACTTCCAGTATTTTTGCTCTTCCCCAAACGGGGGACTCTCAGCGCATAGACAGAGATGTGTCACTTGGATGAAGGTAGAATCCTGAGGCAAGCAGAGAGCTCTGACAATGTCGCTACCTTGGCTTTTACATCAAATCGTGGTAGTGATGCATTTCCTTGCAGCAGACTCAGTCCTGAACTTACTCTAGTGCTAAATTCTGAGGCTGGGGGGTAAGGGTAGGAGGCACAGTGCATTCAGTGGTAGGCCTCATCTTGCCTCACTCTTCAACTACCTAAAAATCTGGTTCAGATTCAGGACTGAAAGGAATCCCATTCCTTCCCTCACAATTTAGAGTGTTCCCAAACCATGGTCAGTGAGGATACATGTCTGCTATGTTCCCTCATCCATTGGTCCCATCACTTGAGTGGGAGATATGGCTTGTTCAGGAGCTGCTGAGCCTTCCCGAGCTATGAGGCCTCTAAGTGGTGACTCACTCAGAAGGATGTCTGATACAAGATGAGATCTCGGAGGAGAGGGGATGAGAGAGGAACAGTTTGCTCCAAGAAAGCCTTGGAGACCCCTCAGGCAGGGATGGCAGGATCGGAGGGGTGAACACCTGACAACACATAAAGCAAACTGTGTGCTAGGTTTGGAAAGTGAGAGAGACATGAGCTAGTTAAAGAGTGCCCAGACAATGATAGACTGAAGAGATCAGTGGCTAAGGATCGGACTGAGAGGGGGCTTGAACAGACTGGAGGGATCAAAAGAAACAAGCATTTCTATCACATATTAAATTGTCTGACAATAAATTGCATTCAATATAACAGGCAGTTCTTATATATTTGAAAAGGTTATAGTATTGTATGAAGCAATGTGTTCTCATCTCAAAGCAGGGGACCCGGGTGTACAACACACTCCAAGGAGCAAAAGGAGAACACACCTTAAATTATTCTGTACCTTTCAGCTTAGGATTTCTTGTGCATTCTGTTCAAATTGCGCCATTAAGACATCGACCTGAACAGAGAGTGGTGCAGAGCTGCCCTGTCACGGAAACTATGGGAATGACTGCTCCCCAGGGAGGCACAAAGCCATCACATGGCCCGTGAACAGGACTACCTCCCAGCCTTCCTCATCCTTTCCAATGATGACATGGCCAGAGGATAAGGGTGAGACCATGTCCTCCTTCTCATCTTCTCTTGGTCAATATGCAGCCCATGGGTTGCAAAGGAGGACAGATCCCACTGTTCCCCTAGGTACAGGTTCTTTGATTGTTACAGGCTCTTGCATGGTAAGCCTGATGAGGTGGACAAAGCTTCTAGCAGTCTCTGTATCCTCACTCCCACACAGGACAGTCACAGTCAGGTCCATAGACTTTTGTTCTTCTATTCTAATCCAGCACCTCAAGGACCACTGCAAGACCTTAGGCTCTAGTCAAATTGTGACTATTTTATCATTGCAACATTAATGCAAGCTCCTCCATGGTATCAGCCAGCAATGATAATTAACCTGGGACTGTTCCGCTTGTTTGATCGACAGTCTGTGTTATTTATTCAGCATATAGAGATTAACCCATTTGCAACTGGCTGCTATTACAACTCATATATGGAGGCAACTCATATATGGGGGGAGGGATAGCTCAGTGGTTTGAGCATTGGCCTGCTAAACCCAGGGTTCTGAGTTCAATCCCTGAGGAGGCCATTTAGGGATCTGGGGCAAAAATTGGGGATTGGTCCTGCTTTGAGCAGGGGGTTGGACTAGATGACCTCCTGAGGTCCCTTCCAACCCTGATATTCTCTGATAAATGAGACTCATGACAAAATATGGATGTTACAAGGAAATACTTTGCTAACACTACTGTCTTGAAAAATTAAGTGAAAGATTTTAAACCATGCTTTGAAGAGAAAAATATGGAGTTTTAAAATCTCATTTTTTTTATACACACACTGACACCCACCCCCTCCCCCTCCTCTCAGTCTGCATGTGCAAATGCAGGGGTTTTTGCTCATGCACAAAGTGTCGGTTTGCACCCATTTCACCCACAGTTGAAAATCTGGCCCCTCACATTGCTTGAAGAGTTGTGTTTATGTAAAAGATACATATAACTTTATGAAGGTTTCAGGGATTTTAAAGTATTTAAATACTGTTACACTGTACTGGTAACAGATGTTCAATTATATCTTAAATTTTTAGTTTTACTGAAAAAACAGTAAATCATTTGATATTTTCTGTAAAATATAACTTTGAAAGGATGCCTAAGTATATAGTGCTTCCAGAAAATTTATTTGAGCCTTTCAGCTACTGCATTAAAATCAGTACTTCTAAAATTAGCGTGAGAGCGTTCTAAGAGTCTAATAGGATTTCTTGTTTGCCAAAAAATAGTGCTTTCAGAAGCACAATCTTTTGTGTAATCACTCTCTCTCTCACACACACACAACAAGACAGATGGCATCATTAATTGCCTCTATATCTAATTAAGTTTAAAAAACTGTGCTTAGATAATGGTAAAGTTGTGGTACAAGCTGACAAATGGAGGAAATTTTAAGGTAGAATCATTGGGAGGGAAAACAAGACAGAACAGACAGGAATAATAAAAGAACAAACAAAATTAATTAATTTTAATTTTCCTGGCTTCTATCAGCATGTGCCACAACCTTAATATGATCTAGAAAGTGTTTCTGTATTTGGATGGAATCCTGGCTCCATTGATGTCAATCACAAAACTCCTGCTGACTTCAGTGGAGCCAGGATTTCACCCTGTAGCCATTTTATTATTTGTTTGTTTTTAAACTTTTCATGGAAGTTATCCAATGTGGCTAATTTCCAGGACAATCCAAATCACACCACTTGAGCACATACATATTTTGGGTCATGTATATACAGTGGTCCCCATTTCAAAGTTAACATCTGCGATCAGCCACCACACAGTGGTGTCAGATACCTCAGTTTCCTCTGCACTTACAATAGAACATGATTGTCATAACAGTGGTGCCATTACAGAGAGTTATCTTTTGCCAACAGATCCCATACTTCTGGGCTATAAATGAATCCCCTGTATTTAGGCCTTTTCCCCTCCTCTTTTCACAAAGCACATAGGCTGGGATTTTCAAAGCAGCCTATGGGAGGTAGGCGCACTAATTCCATTGAATGGATCTGGGCATGTCATTATCATTAGGTCCTTTGAAAACCCCAACCATACTGCATAGTTTACTCTATTAAATACATATGTTAATATATGCAGTTGCACCTTACAAATATAGTAGAGTCTTAATTATCTGAGCCCCTTGGAGCACAACAACCTTGCATAGACAATTAGGAGTTTCTGCAATCAGGAGTCAATAGGAAAGGAGCCAGCAGACAGGGAAAGGCTGTCAATTTGTGATGTAAACAGGTTTGGGTTCTGGGGCTTTAGTATGACTGGGACCCTGTGTTAGTATATTGATATATATCCTGATTTTGAACATGTGTATTTGTACCTGTCAAAAATATGAAGGGAGGGGTAAACACCTTTAAATCCCTCCTGGCCAGAGGAAAAACCCTTTCACCTGTAAAGGGTTAAGAAGCTAAGATAACCTCGCTGGCACCTGACCAAAATGACAATGAGGAGACAAGATACTTTCAAAGCTGGGCGGGGGGGGGAGGAACAAAGGGTCTCTCTGTCTGTGTGATTTTTTTGCCAGGACCAGAGCAGGAATGCAGGTCAGAACTCCTGTAAAGAGTTAGTAAGCAATCTAGTTAGATATGTTTTAGATTCTGTTTTGTTTAAATGGCTGATAAAATAAGTTTTGCTGAATGGAACGTATATTCCTGTTTTTGTGTCTTTTTGTAACTTAAGGTTTTGCCCAGAGGGATTCTCTATGTTTTGAGTCTGATTACCCTGTAAGGTATTTACCATCCTGATTTTACAGAGGTTTTTCTTTTACTTTTTCTTTAATTAAAATTCTCTTTTTAAGAACCTGATTGTTTTTTTTTTTCATTGTTCTTAAGATCCAAGGGTTTGGGTCTGTGTTCACCTATGCAAATTGGTGAGGATTTTTAATCAAGCCTTCCCCAGGAAAGGGGGTGTAGTGCTTGGGGGGATATTTGGGGGGGAAGACATTTCCAAGTGGGCACTTCCCCTGTTCTTTGAGTAACACTTTAGTGGTGGCAGCTTTTAACCTAAGATGGTAAGAATAAGCTTAGGGGGTCTTTCATGCAGTTCCCCACATCTGTACTCTAGAGTTCAGAGTGGGGAAGGAACCTTGACAGTACCCAATAACTGAATAACAGTGCTCAAACAACCTGCAAAGACTCCACCTTTTTGTTTAAGTTTTATCATTAGTTTTCGGTCTCTAAACCTGGCCTTCATTGTTGGCTAATTGTGTAAATTGCAAAATCCCTTAATCTCAATGCCCCTTTTAATTTAATAATATGACTTCCTTTCTTTTAAAGAAGAAAATATTCAGAGTAGTTGGAATTTGGTAATTAGGGTGTTTTTTGGTGGAAGATCTCATAATGACAGAGAAATATGACCGTTTAAACAAAACAAATGCAAGATTACTCAAGATCAGCAAAACACACGACAAGATCGAAATTTTGTCAAAGATGATCAGCCTTGTTCATGCCAGAAGGAAAAGGAAATAAATATGGAACAAGAGTTAGCAATTTTCAGCATGTTTCAAGCTAATAAAATTAGATGTGTCGTTTGCATTATGAGCCCTTCCAGAAAAGATACTAAAATAATGAAATAGAAAATTGTATCATTGTTTTCAGCACACACTTGAAATAATTCCTTTGTCACCTGCTGATGCAGTGCCCCACCCCAAAAATATGCTATAAAGAGGGTAACTCACCTCTAATTGTAATTGAGTGTACACTGCCTCTATAAATCCATGCTCTTGACTGTGGGTTCCTTGGTGCTGCAAGCCTGAGACCATCTGGAAAGAAGTGACTACTAGAGCAGCACTCCCCCTGAGGAATCTGGATGTTGAGTGGGAGGATTTATAAGAAAGTCTGTGGTCCCAACTACTCTTCTTTCTCTCTGAGCTGCCTTAGGCAGCAGTGTGTTTTGGAACGGATACTCTGCCTGGTGGATTTATTACATCACTTTTTATCTTGTCAAAAGTCTGATACAGCTGACAATGAGGTTTTGCTGATTGACTTGCAGACTCAGGCAGGGGTAGATGGAGCTACTTGAGTAGTTCTGATTTTACCTCTTTAAAGACAAGCCATTGGTCATTCACAGTAAGGGCTCTCCCAGGCAGAGTTCCACAGGATTCTGTTTGGTCACTGCTCTCATCTACTTCATCTGCTTCTTCGTGGCTGCTGTAGGTTGCACATTGCACCACAGCTCCAAAAACTACACTGGGCTTCCGAGTACAGGTGCTTCTAGGTGTAATTGAAGGAGTTGCCCTTTTAATATAACCCAACCTTGCTTGGCCCTGGCTCTCTGAAAGACTACCTTTCACCCGACGTACCGCTACAACAGCTGAGATCAGTCAATATCACTTCATCTTACATGGTTTAAATCTGAATATCTGAAAGCTGGTGCCAGGGTATTTTCAGTGTAACACACTGTACCCTGAAACTCACTTTCACAGTTCATCAGACAGGGCATGAGTCTGTTGACCTTCAGGGCACGGTACAGAGCCAACTCTTCTTCTCAAATCTTTGCCTCAGAAGGCTGGACGGGGGGAAAGTATATTGTCAGGGCCCCATCTATTCCACAATTCTGCAGCCATAGAATGACTCCTTTCTGCAGAATTGTGCAGAACCTTCAGGACCTAAAGTCTTATTGAAGTAATTCAGCATATCATACCATAATCCATAGAATTTTTAAGAGAAAAAAAACAGAGGTTCAAACTAGTCAACATTCTGCTAATACTAACACTTTCCCTTTAAAATATTAATTGTGGGGAGGAGGGCTAGATGGCTCAGAAATTGACAATTACATATAGTGCATCAGACCTCTATGTCACCATTTCAAATCAGGACCAGGCTGGTACAACACAGGAATCATCAGCCTCTGACAGCTATCTAATCTGTGATCAGCTGTGCTAAATGAGTGGGGGATTTCAGAACAGTACAGAGTGGACAAATTCCACATCACAAAACCCATCATTATAATTAGTACTACTGGAACCCTTGTAGTCAGTTTTGACAGAGACGCATGGATTGAAATGAACCAATGATTGAATTGGTTGACAGGTTTCAGATGAAGTGAGCTGTAGCTCACGAAAGCTTATGCTCTAATAAATTTGTTAGTCTCTAAGGTGCCACAAGTACTCCTTTTCTTTTTGTGAATAGGTTGAGTGACTGAAGGAGGTTCCTCTAGATGATGGTTTAGGCATGTTAATGGAGGAATGTAACACTTACACTTACATTGCTTGTGTGGTATCTGATCTCTGGAGTTAAATCTCTACCACCATCTGTCTGGTAACTTTCACAACCACTAAATTTATGAAAAAGATATTTTGCACTTATACAGCAGTTTCTATCCAAAGAACTCAAAACACTTTCAAATATTACTGAACTAAGGCTCACGAAAGCTCCAGGTGGAAGGATTATGCTCATTTTACAGATGGAGAATTGGAAGCACAGAAATGTCAGAATTTGTGTGCAGGGGAAAAGTTGATTAGCTCAATGAGTTTTTAAATGTAATGCCTTTCACATGATCTGCTAGAGCCTTGTAGTATTTCAGATATTTCTGGGACACTATGTGGTAAGATATTTCTGTCCAACTCACCTGCTGCTCCATTGTTTGTGGGTGGATGAAAGTTACAAGGTCAACTGAGAAGTAGCCAAGCACCCCTCTAGATTTGCAGGCCTCTCCAATTTTTAAACATAATGAATTAAGAACTGCTGGATCAACTGAACACTGTGGAACAGTGGTGCCAGATGATTGCAAAGGACCATCTGCGTGGATCTGATCTCCAGATGAAACTATCTTTATGTCTCCCATTGGCTCTATCAACATATCCACTGTAAGGTTGGTGACATTTTCTGAGGGTGGAAAGGCTTCTATCACACCGCCTGGTAAGAAAGGAATTTTTGTTAGACTTGTAACAGAATTCAAACTCCAGCATTTTCAGAGTCACACAGAATTCAACCAGCCACATCTATTGCACTCAGACACTATGATGAGGACTGCTACAGAAATCACTTCATTAAATAAAATGTAATAAGAACTCTGTAGCTAACCTTGTGCATCTCTTAGAAAATGAAGTGTATGTACTCTAAACAACAACCCTACATAGCTGTTCATAGGGAGAGCATTAACAGGATTATTTGGCATTCTGTGTTAACTTACTGTTGTCTATTATATATTTGATTCAGCTATGATAAATGATGTTTATCATACAAATTCTAAATGTGACAGTGGGTGCTCTTTTCCCAAAACCATTTTCAAGTGGGAATCCTGACTACCCTTGACTCTTCTACAGATAATGAAATCCATGGAATGTATCAAATTTTATATAACCGCAGGGAACTTCATTCCAGAAACTTACTTAACATGTCTGATGGAAGAATGGCTTGGGGGTTATATGGTACTTGCGAATTCCTTCCCTCAGTAGGCAACTAGTGCTACATGCAACTCGCTATCTGGTCCAGAGGGATGGCAAAACCACACTCCCCGAGTTGTTTCCTGACCAATAACTCAGAGGACTGAACTGCGAATAGTTTTGGATGCCACAAGTCCACATGCTGACATTTCCTGCTGAGCTTCTTTGCCAAATGCAACATAAGCTCCAATATAGTAACACAAAATTAAAATGGTTGGTTCTTATTCACTCAGAATACTGTAGATGAGGTAGCGTCAATGTTCAGGTTAAACACGTGAGTAGGCTATAAGAATGATAGAATAACTGCCTATATATAATTCTTAAATGGACAGTTAAATATAATGTGGAAATAAGAATTTTTAAACAAGCCCAAGATTAACAAGAAGATGGGATACAGTATGGTATAATTACCCATTATAATACTTAACAGGAACTTTACAGTCTTATTTACCTTGACTAAGAAATGTTTGGAGAAATTTTTCCCATGTAGGAAATCGTTTCTCATTGACTGGCTGTGCGTGCTGTGCTAAAAGGCCCGGGAGCTCCTGGGAGATCTTCACCAAAGCTGGCTCCTGCAGAAACAAATTAAATAGAACCACAAGCAATTTTACTACAGAAATGAAAACTGCTTGTGGGGTGATTAAAAACCAGGCCTCCAACAGGCACCAAAAAAAAAAAAAAAAAAAAAAAAAAGTGGTTACTGTTTACTCACAGTCAGACAGGCTTTTTTAATTTTTCTCCTTACATTTATCCAAAACAGTCTTTTTTTCTGACAGGCTGATTTGTTTTCAGCACATCTATTCTATTATCACTTTTATCAGTAACATGACCTTGTGGTTGTAAATGACATAAAAGCCTTGGTCATGGCTTAGTGGATATCTACAGTTGATAACTTCTACAATATTTGTATTTTAAAACAGAGTGTGTTAAAATGGCTATGGTTTCCAATAATACTCTTCCTAACTCTTTTACTTTTATACTCAAGGCAAAACTCAGCATTTTAGTCATCATGAATTTAGTCATCAAGGTTGGTAGCATTACATACAAAGTGTATACATGATGGGAGGTATCCTTGTAAATCTCTACAATTTGTGAGACAAGCAAACTAGAGGATTGGTTGATGGCTCTCTACCTTTGGTTGGAATTTGATTTTTCATATTATAGAATATAAAATAGCTTCAGTCCCTGCCAGTATTATCACAAAAACCATCAAACATATCTTGGCAAAAACTAACTCCATTGTCTTTGCTGTTCAAGAGGCCCAGAGGTGAGCAAGTAAAGTGTGAGGACCCTGACTCTAAAGCCCTGAGCCCCTCTTTCTTGCTACTTCATAAGCATTTTCATGCTTTCCCTGGGTCTCTTTCCTTCTGTTTTACATCCTCCTGAAATGAGAAATGTCCCATGTGCCAGAAGAGGACCACTTATCCACCGATCCTGGCAACATTCTGAGTCCTGATCTTGTTTTGGGCTCGGAAGGTGCTCAGTATTACTTTGTGATTAAAACTGTATAAATATGAACAAAACCGCTACTCTGCATGAGCAATCAATGAATCCTCTTACTTCCATAACATGCAATGTGACATAAAAGGTTTTTTTTAATTCATATTTATTCTTATTAATTTTGGATTTATCTACAAAAGTAGCAGAGGAAGTATGGCCCAGTAGCTAAGAGCAACAGCCTGGGATAGGGGACATCTGGTTTCCATGCTCTGCCAGAGACTTCCTGTGTGACTATGGGCAATTCACTTAGTCTCTCTGTGCCTCCGGTCCCCATCTGTACAATGGGAATTCAATCTCTCTGGTCACTCGATTACAGACCTAAGAGTGGCTATCCTTCAACAAAAAAGCTTCAAAAACAGACTCCAACGAGAGACTGCTGAATTGGAATTAATTTGCAAACTGGATACAATTAATTTAGGCTTGAATAGAGACTGGGAGTGGATGAGTCATTACACAAAGTAAAACTATTTCCCCATGTTATTTCTCCCCCCCCCCCACTGTTCCTCAGACATTCTTGTTAACTGCTGGAAATGGCCCACCTTGCTTGTCACCATGAAAGGTTTTCCTCCCCCCCCACCCCGCCGCTGCTGGTGATGGCTTATCTTAAGTGATCACTCTCCTTACAGTGTGTATGATAAACCCATTGTTTCATGTTCTCTGTGTGTGTATATCAATCTCCCCTCTGTATTTTCCACCAAATGCATCCGATGAAGTGAGCTGTAGCTCACGAAAGCTTATGCTCTAATAAATTTGTTAGTCTCTAAGGTGCCACAAGTACTCCTTTTCTTTTTGCGAATACAGACTAACACGGTTGCTACTCTGAAATGGGAATAATAGCACTGCTCTATACCACAGTGGTGTAGTGAGGGTAAATACATTAAAAATGGTGAGGTGCTCAGATGTTACACAATGGGGGTGATATAGGACCTAAGTGGTATATATTTTTAAGTGTCTATCGCCGGCTCTAGGTGCCATTGACAAACCTTTTAAAAAACACTTATCGTCAATAAATAAATAAATTTAGCAGCACAACATTTCACTCACAGCCAAAACCATCCCAGATGGTTAGCCTGAAATAACACAATACCATCGACCTCTGCCCAAATTACCACCTCTCAACCTGTTTCCTGCTCTTCCAAAGTCTGAGCATAACACATGGGTTTTGCAGTGTGCCCTGAAGGTTAATAGAGATGGGCTATTTTGGGCCAGTGAAACCAACTGCATCATTTGGCACACGAGGTTTCATTTATCAGCTTGTCCTGCCTTCGCAGTATCCAGTCTGGGATCCACATCAGACAGAGTTCTGGTGGTCTAGGTCTTGTGTGAGAAGAACACAACGCAAGAGTAAGTTTTTGGAAAGACATTGCTTGCTGCTGGCCCTCAGCCTAATCCTGAGCACATTCTGTCACCCACACTGACCAGTACCTTACTCCTTGAGTTGTCCCACTGATGGAATTTTTATTTTATATTTTTCCATCTGTGTCTGGTTTAGAGGCTGGGACTTTTTCGGATGCTGATCTTGTTACTGTCAACCATGCTTTTGTCACCTCTAGAATTGTCTGCTCTGCAGTGCTCTCTGCATACTTCTACACCTTAAATCCATCTGGAAACTGAAGCTGGTATACAATGTAGCAGCCTGCTTGTTGAGTGGTTTCTTGCTGTGAGAATATTGCATTAACTATGGGATTTGCATTGGCTGCCTATTGACATCTGAGCAGAGTACAAGGTGTTTGGTTTTTACCAGTTCAGGCATGGGACATGCCTGTCCGAGAGAATGGTTCTTTCCCTGTATTATATACTTGCACTTATGATCAGTATACGGGTCTGAGCTGCAGGCCCCTAAGTTTAAGCAGGAAGAAGCTGCTGGCAGAGTACTGTCCATGTATGGCCCCATGACTTTGGAATTTGTCTGCCCATACTGACTTCAGTGGAATCACTCTGAATTTATACCTAAATGAGGTAAGAATATGGTTCCCACAAGTTTGCAGTGACAGCTCAAATTGTACAATTGCCATTCTTCCTATAAGATGAAAAGATACCACAGTGTGACTTTAATTCTTAAAAGTAAGGCCCCATAGCAATACTGCCAACAAAAAAGAACTCTTTTTGGTTTTCAACTTAAGTTTCTCATATCAGCCTATAATACAAACTGGAGTTCCTTAGAGCATCTACTATAGGGTCAAAAATACCTCCCTCTGAGCAGACAACCACAGGATACTGAGACACTAATGGTGTGACTTATTTCCATTCCAAACTGTGAGGTCAAGGATCAGAACTGTAGCCAAACAGTGACGTAAAGCAAACTCATCTAAGCAGGAACTATACCAGGGAATTCAAGATTGATTAAAACATCAGAACAGTGAGCAAAGACCAGTTGGGTTCATCAGGGCTTGTGTTTTGCCTTTAAGTATAACTATCCCAAGAGACTGTGAGAGCTAATGGTTACATAAGAATGGCCATACTGGGTCAGACCAATGGTCCATCTAGCCCGGTATCCTGTCTTCTGACGCTGGCTGGTGCCAGACACTTCAGACAGAATGAACAGAACAGGGCAATTTATTGAGAGATCCATTCCCTGTCATCCAGTCCCAGCTTCTTGCAGTAAGGGATTTTAGGATACCAAAAGTATGGGGTTGTGTCCCTGACTACATGGCTAATAGCCATTGATGGACCTAACCTCCGGAACTTATCTAATTCTTTTTCAAACCCACTTATACTTTTGGCCTTCACAACATCCCCTGGCAATGAGTTCCACAAGTTGACTGTGTGTTGTGTGAAGAAGTTTGGTTTGTTTTAAACCTGCTGCCTCTTAATTTCATTGGGTGACCCCTGGTTCATGTGTTATGTAAAGGGGTAAACAACACTTCCCTAGTCACTTTCTCCACCCCAGGCACGATTTTATAGACCTCTGTCCTATCCCCCCCTTAGTCATCTCTTTTCCAAGCTGAACAGTCAGTCTTTTAAATCTCTCCTCATATGGAAGCTGTTCTATTACCCTAACCATTCTTGTCTCCTGTCTCTGTACTTTTTCCCAATTCATATAAATACAATGTAAATAAATACAAAGTAGACAGAAGTTTTCTTTTCAGTGATTAATGGCATTGAGAGGTCAGAGCTACAAATCAATATGCACATCTCAGTAGGTTCAGCAACACCTCCATCATACTGAGCCTGATCATTTAGATCTAATGACTTTGGGCATGGTGCAATTAAAAAAAAACAAATACAAAACAAACACACACAGATATAGGAGATGTGGATTGAAAAGATTTTCATATATTGATTAAAAAAATCCAAAATTCCTTCCAGCATGTGTAGTGGTATTTGGGACACTGGGACCACATCTGTATAAATACAGATCTCAATTACTGGCATGCAGTAGAGTTTTGTTAACAATTTCCATTGCAACAATGTTAAAGAATATGAAGCCACTTTCTCTGTATTTTATAACTAACTGATTTTCCTTTTGAATACTCAGTTTTTCTTTGCAAATAGGTTACAAATAGGTCACTAAGCTCTTCTCCTCAACCACTCTGCACACTTAATAACACAGAGATGACTGACATTTTTGCAAATGATTCAAGCTGATACTCAACAAATCATCACTTGCTACAACTGATCTTACTAACTACTGCCCAGCGGCCAGTCTCCAGTTCCTGAGCCAGTTGATTAAGAAGCTGGTGAAATGCCAACTCTGGCAATACTTAATCTACACTAATATTCTTGATCCCTGTTAGCTGGGGTTTAGACCATGACACAGCATAATATGGTACTAGCGAATGGTCTCCCTGTAGCCATGGAAGATGATCAAACATCCTTTTTCACACTACGGCACCTTTTGGCAAAATTTGATGCTGCACGCTAATGAGATATTGTTCACTTTCCTAGAGAACTTGTAGGGACAAATAAATGGCTTTGGTCTTTCTTAGCCAACCAAACCCAGAAAGTAGTGATGAGAATCTGCCCCTTCATCTCCAGATCTTTCACCTGCTAAGTCCCACATCTTGTTCTTTACATGACACCTCTAAAGGACATTGTGAGACACCATGGGCTCAGATGCCAGCCTTATGCAGACCACACAGAGTTGTACATCTTCACACGTAGCCTAGGAAATACTGTCTCCCAGATATCACAAGGACGAAGGAAAATCAACTCATAGGGAGAAGGCGGTGGCTTTAAAATAAACTATCACATTTTTCAAATTTTCTCAGTAGAACTGGGATCAAACCCACCTGAAGTTCCCTTAATAATCTAGTTCCTAGCTGAAGTGCCTCCATCACTATGTGCCCCTAGAGAGGTAATACTGCCAACTACAAGGAAGTATAGAAGGGAGGAAAGAATTCATTAAAATAAAAGTCAAACCCACTCAAGCCAGTAGTTCAGACATTTACTCATGAAGCCAGACCTTTTAAAAGAGTCTCTGATCTTCATGACAATTTTATTTAAATTGGACAGTAGCTCAGCAGAACTTACTCTTATGATCTCAGCTGTGGCCCCAGACTGATGCAGAATGATAGGCTTACTGAATTTAACTTCTCCGCTCATGTTTCTTAGTGCCAGCAAAAAAGGGTCAGCACAGATATTTTTTTGTTGCACTTTACATGACAAGCCCAGGCACAAAGTCTGCTTACCTGCTCTTTGCCATAATGATGGATGAGCAAGAAAAATAATTATTTTTTCTCTTCTATCAAAAAATATTCCTGGCCCTAGAGCAAACAGAAATTTGCAAGGCTGTGTGACAATAATAGTAGCCACAAGAGATGATGTTAGGACTGAAGGTGGGGTGTCTGGAAGGAACAGATAGCAGATCTAGTTGAGAAAGATCAGGCAACAAAGTAAGAAAGAGAAGAGAAGAGAGAAATAGGCCTAGAAATAGAGAGACCCAGGATAAAAAGAGGCTGTGGAGCGGAGTGCATGAGAAAGGCCTGGGGCTTATAGATGGTATCAGAGTGAAAGGAAGCTATGTGGGCCTTAGAAGCAAATAGAGCAAAGAAAGAAATCCCAGATAAGTAAAGATGAATGGGAGAGATAAGGTAGGAGAGGTAATGTCTTTTATTGTACCAACTTCTGTGCGTGGAAGGTACAAATTTTTGAACTACACAGAGCTCTTCTTCAAGCCTGAGGAAGGAAGGGCTCTGTGTGGCTCAAAAGCTTGTACCTTCTACCAAGAGAAACAGGTTCAATAAAAGATATTACCTCACCTACCTTCTCTCTCATATCCTGGGACCAACATGGCTCCAACGGCACTGCAAAAAGCTGAATGGGCCAGAGAAGAACAGTACAAAGAGTTGTAAATTGCCATAGCTCCAAATGGAGTTATGACAACTATACCAGCTGAGGATCTGCTCTCCTTTGTATTATGTCCGACCCTATTTACTCTTATATTCTTACAAGCACTGGCAAGCATGGAAAGAGTCTAAAGCTTATGTCCTGACTGCTGTCCCACCTTACTGTAAGTGCTCCCTTGTTTGCAACTGACAAAGAGTGGATATTCTTTCTCGTCCAGACAGGTGTATGATACCTAAAGCGATAATCTAGGCTAAAGACCAAAAACATTTTGAAGGGTTGGGGGGGGAGGGGAAAACGGAAACGATTTTGGACATGATACATTGCCTACCACACACCTACTTAAAGTTTAAAAGCTGGTTTAAGAATGAACATTTAATTGTTAACTGCAAATTTTAAAATTAAAAAATGCCAATTTTGCCTTCCATGAGCTAAAAAAATATGTTCTGGGAGAAGGTAACATCATGTAAAACAGCCATCATTACCAAGTAACACAAATGTTTTTTGTATGTAAAATTGCTTTGTAAAATATTTGCTCCATCTGCTGAAAGTAGCAAAGACAATTTTCCCTGATAGCTAATGGCCCATTTCGGCTGGATGGCAAGCAATTCACCGTGGTTTCGACTTGCATTAAGTAGAATGGAGAGAACACTACACAGAATTCTCTACTTATGTAGTATTATCTACTCACTGCTTCTTGAGAGGCCCGTCCCTCATTATTGTGGCCTTCGTTTTGGATCAGCACACAGGGTTGCTTTGACTCAAGAGGCTTTTTGTCAAACTGAGGCACATATGCTATGCTTCGATATGAGAGCACAAAACAACCACTTTCCTTGACTACAAGAACAAGGAGGTTAGTTCTCTTTCAACTTTCCAGCACTTAAACTGCTGTTCCTTTTTTCACACCACATGGGGCCATGATTTTCTCTTCTGGCTCATGCTGTCACTCTGCACGTTGAGGATTTCAATATATAAAGATCAAGCACTTCTTTTATTTCTAAATTCAGCTACATGCACACAAAAAAAGCAGAGAACATTGTCCTAGTCCAAAAAACCCCCATTGCTCCAGCTTCATTGTATACTTTGCAACTTACAATACCTCTATTTAAAAGCATGTTTACATTGTGCCCTGAACTACTTCAACATCTGCTAACAGACCAATAAAAAAAATAAATAAACCAGGACTGTTTAGAAAGAGAGATCCCTTCTATTTCCGCTGAATGATACAAAACCAGTAACGGCGGCAAGCTACAGAGACCTCATTTTTTTTTTAAAATAGATTTCACCTTGGAAAACAAAATTTTGGAGAAAATTAAATATAAAAACACTATATCCAGTGCCACCAAAAATCAGACATAAAGAGGAGCTTAGAGGCAAAGTGATATTATCAAATAGTCATGCAGATTTATACACAGCACAAGTGTAATTTAATTGCGATTATGACAATTTTATACAATGGCACTTTTTTTAAACCAATGTGACTGGAGGAGTTCTATTTTGTGCTTAAAGAGAAGCACATGTCTAAGTGTTTTGCAAGAAAGGATCCTAATTTCCCAAATAAATAATTTTCCCAATAAACCCATTTTTCCATGGAGGGCTGGGGTAATACTATGTTTTCTTAATAATATTTTCCCCAACAAAGGTTTTCTTTTTTTAAAAAAAATAAAAAATTTTGAAGTCAATGGAAACACTCACAGGCAAAATGTTTGCAGGATCAGAGCCTTAGATAGTAATTCCTATGAGAGTAGCATCTGAGTGCACACTTTTGATAAAAAGAAAAGGAGTACTTGCGGCACCTTAGAGACTAACAAATTTATTAGAGCATAAGCTTTCGTGAGCTACAGCTAAAGTGAGCTGTAGCTCACGAAAGCTTATGCTCTAATAAATTTGTTAGTCTCTAAGGTGCCACAAGTACTCCTTTTCTTTTTGCGAATACAGACTAACACGGCTGCTACTCTGAAACCTGTCACACTTTTGGTGTATCAGACCCCTATGAATACATGCTCAGTTCATGCTCCCTCAAGATCACTAGATTTTCCAAGTGTTTAAAAAATATATTTTTAGCTCTACATAATTTGCTTTATTTCATTAGCCATCCTCTTTGCTTCCATAGAGAAAAAAATCTATGTGCATTTTAAAAGTGTGATTAAAAAAATAAACTATTAAAAAGCCTTGTATGGATAATCTCAGTAAATTCACAAGTACTCCATGTAAACTGCAGAGCTATTTTTCAAAACAACCTACAGAGTAGTATGAGAAAAACTATGTCATGTTTCACAAGTGACACACGGTTGAACTTTTTAGTCTCAGACTTGTCTTCTTGGATTTTAGCAAAACAAACATTTTTAAAATAATCCAAACAGGCATTTTATTGCATGTGATAACACTAACAATTTTCAGATTTCTTTAGTGCTCTTGCTTTATCCTCTCCTTCCACACTGTTATTGCTAAAAACTGGCAGTTAACTTCAATTGATTCAAAATATTCTAGATCCATATGGCCTAAAACCCTGGAGCTGAAGTTCTGATATTGCCTCACTGCTGTTTTCTAGCATTTGCCTCTACTCCAGTCCCCAGATGGTGGAAGTAACATTTAAACCTCCTTCTCTCTGCCTTGTACAATAGACCTTGGCACCATTTCAACTGTTTACTCCGGTAATTAACAGCACTGATACCACAACAATTACAACTCCTACAATCTTAACACAATAATGCTATGAATTAGTGAGAGCTAATGGCTGGAAGGTATAGTGGTTCCAGACTGCGAGATCTGTGCATTTTTAGAATAAAATAAAAGGTACAAACAGCACGCTTGCAGTAGACAATGATTACCTAGTAATTAGTTTACACAAAGCTTCCTATTTAATGGCAAAACACTGTAATTAACGCGTGACAGAAAATCAAAGGGTACTTTGTAAGCATATGAAAAATTAACACTGCAGGCCTATAGCTTTATGTACTGATTAGAAGCATATTAAATCAATAGGACATACAAACCAACAGCTTGCATATCTGATTATTGTAGGTCCTAGGAATGGATATAATGGTTTTAATTTAACCAAAGGATACAATTATCATGCTTTGTTATTTACTTAGGATTTAAGAATCACCTGAAACATAACTCCAGCAGCTACATAAATATAATAATTGACTGAATGAGAACACTGCAGGTCGTTCTCAGATATAATAAATATGTAAACTACTCAAGGTAGTCTGTTGATGGAGCACTGGCTATATTCGTTAGGGAGGAAACAACCCTGAACTGCACAGTTTGAAGCTAGTAGGGATCTGTTCCTTTAGCCAAGATAATTTTTACCATCCTACCGTACACCACATTAAATTAAAAGAAATTTTAAAAGCCTGTCACACCTTTCAAAATATTCTATGTGGATTTTCTGTGCAACTGTCTGTGTTTCTGGCCTCCTTCAGGCTGGAAAAATGATCATACCAAAAACTGCATGTGAAATCAATAAAATGAGCAGGAAAGACCGCTTGTTTAAAGAATTTTCTCCACAGACCCTTAGTAGGTATGTCAGCAAACACAACTCAACTGTTTGTGAACCCCAGCAATCTCTGTAACATTTCTGGAATCAGACTATTTTAGAATCTGTTACAGAATGTGATTAACAAATGTGATAAGAATAAGTATGAGTTTTAGGAAGTGGAAAGTACATGTTCAGCAATGTTAATGTGTGCAGAGAATAACAGAGCTTAGTTATAAAGCATGAAATTAAGGCTTTGGCAGTACTGTAGTTATATTTTGAGTTGGTTGATAAATACATGCTGCTTATTTTGAGTTCCTTACTATTGGAAAGATGCAAAGTGTGATGAAAACTGTTCATAAGGCTTATTTTCCTTGTGAAACCCTAGGCAAAACGTTATAAACCTCTTTACTACTATTCCTGATTTTCAGATAATCTCTGAATTTATTTAATTCTTTTTTAAGGAATTTTTGAAAAATGATCAATAATGTTAAATGTTAAGGCAACGGTTGGCTATTTCTAGCATCTGAAACTGGAATTTTCCAATGGTGATCAATCTCAAATCCTAAAACTGGTGTTAAAATATTTAGTCAATACTGATGGAAATTTGAGTTTTCTGAGCTTTATCTGCCTCTGAAAAGATTTGAAATCTCTATCACTAATTTTAGTGAGTTAACCAGGACCTAGATGTCTTTGTTTGGTGTTCTGGTCCATGACTAGGGCTCCTAGGTGCAGCAGTAATACAAATAATGACAAAATTACAGTGATATAGTCAGAAACAGTGATTTAAAAAAACTGTAAAACTTAAATAAAACGATACATTGTGTGTTAAACAGCCTTTTTCTTTCAGCAACAGATGTACGATTTAGAGTGTTCTAATGGCTCTGTTGCTACTGGCCAATTTGTAATGTTAAACCTTCTCTTCCACTGCTGCCATATTCAGTTTGCTTTTCTCTATACCACCTTCACTTCTCTCCTCTTCTACATCTTCTGCACTCATCCCTTTCTCTGCCCCCAGCCTAGGGTTCCTTATCTTTAAAACTTCCTGTCACCTTAAGCCCCTTAAACTAGTTCAAGTCTGTGGTCATTGTGGTGGATATGGAGCTGTGATGCAACAATCTATGAATACTGAAATGTAACCTTGTATTGAGATAGACTTATACTGGGGTAATGGAATGTTTACCATATACCTTTATTGCTTTAATTCAATGGGGGCTGTTGGAAGAACAAACAGAAAGGCAACTCTGTTACAGTCCCCAGAAGGAACAGAACTGAAGTGACTAAAGATAAATCAGACCTGCTGAGGTAATGATGGTTGATCACAGGGGACTGCAGCCCAGAGCCTGAGAGGGGGAAAATTGTGTGATTCTACCCCTAGAGAGAGGTGTTGGCTTAAGAGGAGGTGCACTCAAGAAACCAGGAGGGGGCAGAGGTGCAGTTCGCTGGTAACTGTGACAGTCATTTGGTATTTTCTGTACACTTGTCAGACCATAGCCCTTCAAGTGACACCTTTGCAGCACACTATTCCCTAGTCTGTGTGCTTTTTGGAGTGAGAATCCTGAGTGGGAAGACTCCAGAACACCCTGCTTCCTACCTCATCTTAGAGGCTGTTTCTCTTCTCTCTCCAAGCAGCAGTCAGAGACTCAGAGACTAATTAACCAAAGATTTATTAAGATGAGAAAGAAGATCACTAAGATCAAATACTGTGCATTTCTAGAGAATGCTTTTTTCTCCACTCTGAGCCTGACAACAACAACACAGCCTTTTGGTTTTGGTGTCTTGCAGAGCCTAGTGGACTGCCGACTTCTAACACCAGTCAGAACACTCTCCCAGGCTACTGCCCTGAGGTACTGCCTGGGGATCTGGGGGTTTACTAGGTTCTGCAGAAGAACTCCACTGCTGCACTCCTGTTTTGGCTACCACCACTCGATTCCCTTCTGGTGTGCCACAGCAAGTCCGTCAGCTGGAGAAATCAGGGAAGCACTAAAAGAAAGGGAGTACTTGTGGCACCTTAGAGACTAACAAATTTATTAGAGCATAAGCTTTCGTGAGTTACAGCTCACTTCATCGGATGCATTTGGTGGAAAAAACAGAGGAACTGTGGAAGCACTAAAGTTTCCCTACCTTCTTTCCGCAGCATTGAGCTGCTCTGAGCGCCCTCACCTGGCCACCTCTGCTCCTTGCAGTCTTTACTGTGTAACAGCTGTCACCAACTCCAGCCAACCATTTTCAAGTCATTTTCTAATGAGTGCTCTGTGTTCCATTATAACTGTAAGAAGTTAGCTCTAGATAAGTGATAAAACATAGACTCCCAAATACAAATTTGACAAATGGGTGGTTTTCAGGGTTCACAGAATAGTAACACTGAAGCTAGTGGGAGAATTATACAGAGCATTCCAGAGCAAGTTCCTCATTAAACAGGTCCAGCTCTGGTTACGGAACGTGTTCATTTTCATGTAAATTCTGGGGCTATAAACTGTGCTTTGCAGGGTAAAACAAATGCAAACATAATTACAGAGTTTCTAGTGCAACTCTCTAACAGTGGGGGCAGTGGAAAAGGTGAATTTCAAATTCACAGAAAGTTTTCGGACTCAAAAAAGTAAAACTTTGGTTGCAAAAAACCTCCTCTGTGTACAGACTCTGAAAATCTCATGTTTTCAGTTACCAAAAGAAGTAACTAAGAAAGACAGGAGGCTAGTGATTTATTTTTATCCCTTTAAAAATAATGGCATATGATGGTGGAAAAACTGACAGTAAACATGGGTAGGATTTTCAAAAGTGCCTAAGAGTGTTAGGCACCCAACTTGCATTGACTTTTAATGAGAGTTAGACATCTAAGTCTAAGGTGCTTTGGAAAATGCATTACTAAATACTATTACAGTAGTACCTCCACATGCCAAACAGATCATCAGTAATAATGCTTACTACATTCTCTATTGCTAGTGGAGTTGCCAAAACTTTCAGTGGTAATAGGCACAGGCTCTTGGTTATAAATGGACTCTGACTAGTGTTCGAAGACAATACCTAAATAAGGATGGAAAGTGATAGCGTACAGATAGAAAAGGATTCTAGGTAGCTCACATTTGACATAGATAAGCTTCACAGATTTTAGCTAGATAACATTTTGTTTTTACCCAGAGTCGTTTACATTGCAAAATACAAACTGGAAAATGCCACTGAGGTGCTGAGGCTTTTCAGCACTATCTGATCATACAAGATCATACACTGATACCCCTGCTCATACTGAATAGTGCCTTGCTCCATAAGTGGGTCCGCTGCAGTCAATGTTAACATACTCCTCAGATTTCACCCCAATTGCAGCTGCAAAGTAATCTCTCAGATAACTCAGACGCTACATTAATTTAACAGGTTAAAATACATCACTAATGTTGTCATGCATTTAGTTTGCCCAATGTTATGCTTGAAATGAGGAATCTAAAATCACCCTGTTTTAGATGGAATAGATTCTTATACAGTTCAAACTCACAAACTACATTATTTTTAATCTGTTGCCTACTACATACCAATGAGAAAAATCTTGGTATCGTGTCATAAACTGCTATGCAAATGATGCTATTTGTAAGTATTAACATAATTTAGTGCTTACAGTCATATTCTCATTACTAATAATTCTACCAGAATGGAGAGTCCTTTCTCTATACTCTTAGCCTGCAGGATAGTCTTTCATCAAGAAGTTGAATTTTTTAATAACCTGCCAACATATGTTTTGTATGTGGCAGCCTAGGCCAATGACACAATGTCTTCATTATCGAAAGAAACAGGTCTACATACCGCAATCGGACATTAAAGCATGCCTGTGCCCATAAACTAATGCTTTGATGTCTAAATGTGTATCATTACGATGGTACTCTGTAATAAAGGATAATTTTAATCCTCTGCTCTCAATGGTAATACTTAGTGGAGATTGTAAGTCATTATATATAAGAAAGGTCTCCATGCTTACAAAAAAGAGCTCAACTCAGAAGGCAGAACATGTCAACTCTCATTTCTGGACAAGATGCTCTAAATGGCAATGTGTTTTGTTCTTTCACCTACGCTCGCTGAAATACTGGCCTGGATTTAGAGAAGCTTTCCTGCTGACATGCTTGTAGGAAATTATATAAAGTGTACCATTCCTTGTTTTTCAACTTTTGTAAGCATTTATGTTGTAGGAGTTTTTAAGGGGCATATTCTTATCTGTGTCTAAGCTCCACCTAAATGCAGTAGAAGTGGGGGAACCATAAGGAAACCAGTTATAACTCCCTGTTTCTGAGCCATCAGGCCCTGAGGGCAGTTAAAATGGCAGGAGAACAACTCTGACTTAAGCCACTGGTGCAAGGATTCTCAAGGAACTTACACCAGTGGAGGAGCAGATGTAGTGCAGCTGTGCTCTGCAGTGCCTTCTTCCCCTTTCACATGGGCAGCTGTCACAGGGGGTTGGTATGCTACCTCTGACAGCTTTATGCAAGCAGAGAGCTCCCTGGCACAGCCAATGTTCTCCACTGGCCATCTCTGGCTGTTTTAAGTCCACTTTGCACTGGTCATGCTTATGCAGAGCAAGGGAGCCTGAGAAGACTGGAGAATCTAACCCTCATTGTTTGTACAGAAAGTTTCATATCACAAAGCACTATTACTTTGTAATTATCAACATTTAAAATAAGTTTAACCAGCACAATTTGAAATATATTATACTATGCAATTCAATCGAATGTTACACTTTCTAACTATTCTTGATTGAATTAAAAAAGCTAAACTGCTGTAAACATTTCTTTATTTAAAATAGGAGGATGGGGCATATTCTTCACTGATACAACTCTTCTGAATTTAATGGGAATAAATTTGGCACGACAGACTTAAATATCAAATACTTACTTAAATATTCACAGACCTTGAACTAAAATTAATCTAATTTGCATCAGAATTCAAATTCTGAAAGAAACGGATCCAATGAATTCAGTCCAACAATTTGTAAAGAACGAACTTGTACATTGACTGAAAGCTACACAAATGAAAGCTGAAAGGTCATAACATTTACATCATTTTGTTTGTGTATTTGTGGCTGTCCATCATTTTTGTAGCCACCCAAACTTTCTGCAAATCAGAATCCACTGCCCTGGCTATCTACTGAATTCAGCACAGCAACAGATGAAGACAGAGTATGATCAGAAAAGTGAAGTTTTAACAAAAGAAATCCCCTTTATTTTGTGCCCACCCCCATAGTTATTGAGCTAACAATTTTATTTGCTCCTCTCTTAAGTTTCTGCTTAACTATCTTATTTAAATCATGTTTTCTTACATTAGTTTAGTGAACTTCCCAGTTTGCCATTAAACACAATGGACCAAATTAATCCCTGCTAATATTTCCTCTTCACTTTTATGCTTTAAGTCAATAGAGTTACATCAGAGATTAATCTGGCCCAAACAACTGTTCACTCAAGCAAGTCTTCAGTGGAGAGAAATTTATAATACTAGGAGCTGGATTAATTTCCAGAAGGCAACAACAGAATTAAAAACCTTTGCAACACCTCATTTATGCACAAGCTGGGGCAAGTAATACATGCTCTGTTATTACACACTAGTTGTAGCATAGCAACAGCCACCAGCAAACAGACAAGTAACATGGAAGCATGGTGACATTTGCTCATGTTCATGTTTAGGAATGTAAAGCCATGTGTTTTTTCTACTCGATAAAACAGATACACAGTTCTGATCAGAGATACTGATTGCCCATAAAGAAAAGGAGTACTTGTGGCACCTTAGAGACTAACAAATTTATTAGAGCATAAGCTTTCGTGAGCTACAGCTCACTTCATCGGATGCATGTAGCTCACGAAAGCTTATGCTCTAATAAATTTGTTAGTCTCTAAGATGCCACAAGTACTCCTTTTCTTTTTGCGAATACAGACTAACACGGCTGCTACTCTGAAACCTGTGATTGCCCATAGACACTCACAACTCCCACTGAAGTCAACTGTAAATACTCAGCACCACTGAAAATCAAACCTCAGTATAAGAATTTCTAGCATTAATCCTGTTGATCTGGGACACCTATTTATAAATGATTTACATAAATAAGTATCAGAGGGGTAGCCGAGTTAGTCTGAATCTGTAAAAGTGGCAAAAAGTCCTGTGGCACCTTATAGACTAACAGACGTATTGCTCCAATATGCTCCAATACATCTGTTAGTCTATAAGATGCCACAGGACTTTTTGCCGCTTTTACATAAATAACACTCTTTGGTTTAACACTCTGCCCTGCTGAGTGACATTGGGCAAGTCGTTTCCCCATCTGTAAAATGGGGATAATGATAATGATGCTACTTCCTTTGTAAAGTGCACTGAGGTGTAGGGATGAAAAGCGCTATAGAAAAGAAGGTATTACTATTAATTATTAATTATTATTATTATTATATGTGAATAAAATATTATAAAACTTGCTACTCAAATAATTCCACAAGATAAAGTTCAATTTCTTGTAAAGTTGAGGTGTTAATATAAAGAGGCCAGTGCAAGCCAGGGGCATGTCCACAGGAGCTGGGTACACATTAACCCAGCAAATTTCCTCAGCCACCTCCACCTGCAGAACTCCTTTGAAAACTCCAGAGGAAGCTAAATTTTCCCCAACCAAGCAAAAATCCCATGGAAGGGGGGTGCATGACAATGTGCTTGCTTTTGTGAGCATGACCCACTCCCTACAGAGGTACTCAACATAAAACAGAACGGTCCCAGAGAATAAGATAGCCAGCTTCTCACTAACTTACATGTGCCCATTTCTTCCTCCACATCTCAGTCGTGTATCTCTGACATTCCTTCTGGGCCCAGTGGTAGCATTTCAGGTGCCTGGCAATATCACAATATGCAGTGCCATTTCCTCCAAATTCATTGTCCACTTTAAACAACCAACGTCTCACTCCCAAGTTATTTATGATCAGCTGACTCAGAACTTCAAGCATCTATGGATGAAATAGTGGCATAGCTTCAGGTTCAAAGCAGTTTTACCAATATTCACCAATCCTCCTTCCTCCCAAAAAAGCAGAGATACTGGTGATTAGTAGTTTGGATGCTTGTGTAAAGCTCACCGAAACCCATTTTGTTCAGGATCCTTTGGCCCCAATTCTGCAATTGGATCCACTTGAATAGACCTTTGCCCCTATGCCGACCCACAGAAAGATCAACGGGGCTCTGTGCCAGTGCAGAGTCTGTCTACATGGAGCTCATTGCTGAACTGGGGCCATTACTTTTGAATGTTCAGTACTTCTCAGGATGTGTCTCAGAAAGGGTAGTTGATGGCAGCACTAGACTATTTTCAACATCCTCTCTTAAAAACCTTCTTACAGTCAGATTCTAATACCAGGCAAACATCTTTGACATGTTCCTGCTGCAGAGTGAATTATATGGTTATAAATTTATGAAGGGGTTTCAATATAGGCTTTATTAAAGTGATTCTAATTATTTATCTATATTCATACCCAGTTTTAAATGGCTTTCTTTTAAAACTAGCTGGGGAGCAGAATATAATTAGCTGTTTAGAAATAGTAAATGCTATTGGACCCTGGAAAAGTGTTATACAGATTTTGTGCTGCAGTGACTACATGATAATTTTTACACGGTAATCTTTTGGACTCCTAGTTGTATATATTTTTTGGACTTCGACCACAAACAGAATTATCATCTGTTTGCTCCAAATCCTATTATTTGTTGCTTTCAAGAACCCTATAAATGAGTTTCTGTTGATGACTCCCCTACAGTAATGAAAACGATCAATAGTATTGTTAAGATTGTACCAATGGAAAGAATTATGTGCTATCTTTAAGTGAAAATTGAACTGTGCTTTAACATAGTGTCACCTTTCTTTTATTATTTAACCTAAGATGTCAATATTTCATAGGAGCAAACAACAGAAGGAGAACTTCTGAAATGTTGCAGCATGGATCAAAAGAGGAACTAATAAGCATGTGGGATTGTTGTGTAGGAAATTTTTATAAATGAATTATTTAATAATAAACTGAACTAATTTAGAAGTCTAACGTATTGCTTTTCTCTCACTGAACATATATTTGTTTATTTTATCAACTGTATGGAAATTGTTATATATTCGTTTAGCTGCTATCGTTTTCAGCGTTAAAGGTATTTGTAAAAAGAAAAGGAATGTAAAAAGCTTTTTGCTATCCAGCAAGATTGTCTAAGAATGATAACATCCTCACTATTTTCAGGTTTATGATGCATATCAGTAAAAAGAGAGAAGCTATTGATTACTGCCATCCACAAATACAACATGCTGGCGTTACCAGCTGGATGAATGCTGCAAATTTCAAAACACAGTAGAAACAAGATGATTTTCTTGATGATCTGAAGTATTTTCTTCCAAAATCTAATGAACACTCAAAGCTACCCCAAAATTCATCCAAATTCCATGAAAAAAAAAATCAACAATGATACTGAAGGAAGTGCGCAGGAAATTTTATAAAAGGATCTATGGCTAAGCATGCTACTGTTAAAGGGACACCCTAACTTGAAATCTAGTCAATTTAAAAAATGAGGTATGTGCAATTTCAGGTACCCCACCTGCTGTTAAGACATCCTGCCAGATTCTGTAGTTTCAGAATCACATTTTCCTGTTGCAAAAATGTTTTCTTCTTCCTAATCACAGATTCACAGATTTTAATTTGTTTGCCTGTTGCTGTGTGAAAAGCCCATGTGAACAAGGGAAACTAGCTGACTATTGCATAAAAGAGATACAATTTGCATACTTCTTTGTTAGTTGATAGGATAGTATATCAGGAATATTCACAAGGCCTAATAGCCAGGCAGAAAACTGTTCTGCAGTCTGGTATCTTTTGAAAGAGGGGACTCCAAAGTTTAGATGGAATTATGGGTTCTGTTTCAGGACTATTTGGATCTGGGATGTCGATTTGGAACAGGGCAGATCGGAAAAATATAAAAAGGAGCATTAACTATTTTAAGCAGCAGACACTGTTTCTAAACCCATAATTCATGGCTACTGGGGAATGATAAATGGTGTAAAATACGCATGACATTACTAAGCTGTTTAACCAAACACAAGTAAAAATTAATTAATTAATCACAGAAAACAATGAAAAAGCAAGGGAAAATCATACAGGTAGAGAAATAATTTGCACTGGCTTATGGGAGATATGTAGTAACTATTTCATTAGGGAATATTGAAAAAGAGAAATTGCCTAATCTTATTAATGATGAGAAATTAGCCAAATGGTATTAGCGTCAGTGTACAACCGAGATTGTAGTGTATTGGCAACAATCATAACAATTCCATTTAGCATAATTCATAATTTGGGGTCAGTGACACAACCTCATAATCAAATTCAAAACAGTTGTGCTCAGTGGTGGGTTCCATCTCAATTTCTTTTAAGGTATTGTTTCTGATAATGGATCCTGACACTGTAACATTTGATCAATTGTCTTCTGGCCATTCAGCAGGTTATCTGGAAGACAGCATCTTCAAGGAATGCTTAGGTCTACCTCAGCTACTGGTGTATCACTCAGCAGCACAAATCTGGAGGGCACTGACACGGCTTGTTGTTCCACTAAAGGATATTGATATGTGTGCAGATGTGATGTTTTTGACATCCCAATTCCATTACATAGCCATGCTGGCCTGTACCAGTTTATTGAGTCAGAAAAGCTAGCTGCTATTGTCTCCTGCCTTGTGACACTCACCAAATGGTGATGACCAAAGTAAGGGTGACCTGTAATATGGATGGACAGTACTGTGGAGTGACTAATTACAAAACATTTATGTATGGAGATCTCGTTTGTAATGTCACTGCTCCAAATTTCTGCTTTATTTCTCATGAATGTAGCATTGTATGTCACACTATATATGCCTGTTTCAGTCTTTGAAAATGAATCCATGATTCAAAGTAAGCCCCAGCACCAGGATGAAATTAAAGAAATACATACCAGCTTTAAACATACATATTGAACCACTAATTTTAAATTTAAAAACATTACTGAACTGAAAAGACACTCACACTACCCAGATTAGCAATGACATACGCAAGGCAGAACACGCACCTCAGCTAGATAAATTACCCATGATGGCGATCTTGAAATAATAATTTCCCACACTTGGATAGAAGTTGCACTTAAAGTTTTGGCTTGTATTACAGGGAGTGTTAGTTTTAATTGTATTAATTATGTGCTGTCACTTATGCAGTTTGCTAAAACAGTATAAAACTCATATGAATGCTCTCACCTCTGCTTCATATATTCATTTGGCAAAGGTGTCATCCTGATACAATTACCAAAGCCACAAGTGGGGTCCTGTTTGCCAATACATATAAGTTAGATGCAGTATACACCAGGGTAATACGTATTATGCACGTACTGTTATTACGGCATATAAATTGGGTAATCACGCTGAATTGTACTATGCCTACTCTTACTCTCTTATGCTAAGTATCCCACAATACCTTGTAACAGTACAACTCGGCATTTGGCACAGGGAGACAGGGAACAATATATATTAGTGTTCTACCCTGGTACGGGTAGGGAGTGCCTCCACCGCCCAACTAGCTTGGAATGCTGTATTCAAAAACCCAAGAGGGATGCACCATGGAACCAGAAAAATAAGTTGAAATTGGTGGGTGGAATCTTAGAGGACATGTAGAGGGTTTTAGCTTATAAACAACCCCATTAAAACAGAGGTATTTTTAGGGGTGTATTTTTGGGAAGCAAACCTCCTGTGGAAGGTGAACTGAACACACTGTGAGAAACCACTTCTTGGAAGGATTGGTGATATATTAGCTCTTTCTTTCCTATACCATACTGTTTGTCTATACACAATAAACTGGCTGAGCTTGGTTTTGAGCATTTTTAATATCGAACTGCAAGGGCAGTCAAAACCAGCTGGCTATACATATAAACCAACAAAAGAGAACATAACCTATGGTGATCAGGAAGATCTGTCTATGAGCAGCCACAGAGTGGAGACTGAACTACTCTCGCCTCACAGCTAGATGAGGATGCATCAGACGCAAAATGATGCTAGGAAGCCAGAGCACAGGTACAGAAGGGAGAGGATAAAAGTGGGGGGTCAGTGAGAGGAACATGATTTTAAACACAATTTGAACCAGGTTCCGTACCTCACCTGACCAAAGGAATTCCAGTTGGATACTGTTTGTGAAAGAGGAGCCAAGGACTCTCTCTCTCTCAATTATGTCTTGTTGGCAAGAGTTCCTTGTAACTAAAGATATAATTATTGTTTGTTTTGTGGTTGCGCCTAGAGGCCCATATCAGGCACCATGCTGGGTGCTGAACAAATACATCATCAGAGATAGTTTCTCCCCGGAAGAGCTTACAAGCTAATTTGAGACAGGATGCAACATGTTAGTGCTCCATAACAGGAGAGAGGGAAAAGGAAGATAATGAAAACAAAACCAGGTTGTATATAGTTTATTTGCTGCATAATGTATAGCACCACAACTAGATAAATTCAGCAAAAAGTAACAATACACTGAGGCACACCAATGAAAATATGCAGTTACCTCAAAGATTAGTATCCTGCCACTGAGTCCAGAATAAATACATCCAAAGTGAACAGATTATATAAAATCCTTTTTCCTCTCTTACCGTTGTTAAAGCTGCCCCATACGCAGGTGATTCATGTATTGAATTTGGCAAAACTTTTATGCTTTGTCATGGCAATAAGATAAGTGAAATTGAAAATGAATTGATACATAAAACAGAGGGAAAAATTCTGGCAGCAAGTCTGCCGAGCAGATCTCAATTTGGATGATCACCTTTTCCTAAACAAATGGAACCTCCCTTGACACAAATGCTTCACTTCACAGTGGGGTTCAGCACATGCCTCTCTCTTGAAATGGCTTCCTAGTGGAGATATAGGATGAAATCCTAGCTCCATTAAGTCCATAGCAAAACTTCCATTGACCTCAATGGAGCCAGGATTTCACTCATGATATGCTCTGATGATGGCTATCTGAAAGGACCAGATACTTAAAGATGGTATGTCCTCCACCCTAGAGGAGGACTACGAAGATTACTGGAACAAGTATTTTTCCTGAATCCTTTCATTAACAAGACAGAAGTTAATTTAAATGGTAAGACAAGTGCAGAAAGAAATAAAACCAATGGGGAAAAATACATATTCCAACTACTCATCCAAACCAATTTAGGTTCTAATCAATGCAACAACAGACATTTGATTTTTTTTATGCAAGGCAACAAAGTATGCCTCCTACCTAGTCACAATATGCGTCCATATGTTGACGTGCCAAATAAACTGTTCCTTTGCCAACAAACACAAGTTCCCAAACTGCTTCCCACTTACTTGTTGATGGTTATAGATGTCATATTCTCCTGGAGGTGTTGGCACACAAGCACTAGCAAAGATTCTTTTACTTCCGGACTTAGTTCTATAAAGATGAGCTACTTCTGGCTCAGAGCCCAATATGGGCACATTTAACATATCAGCCACTGCTAAATCATCTTTGTGAGGAAGTCCACCAATAATGTAGGCTTCTTTGCCTTGGATAAGATTTTTTATTCTTTTGATTGTCTTGGGACTGTACTTCAACTGAGAGGCCAGGCACATGTGATGGCCCTGTATAAAGATAACATTATTCTTGTTAAAAGGTGTTCTTTTCTATTCCATGAACCTAATTTATAATGTTGCACACAATAAATACATTATTAATAGCAGGCTGGGTTATGACCTATCCTGTAGCTTAGCCGTTTAAATTGATAAAAGCTGTAGGGGTGAGGCTCCATAATCGTTCACATCTTTAGTGTTCTGGAAATGGGCTCACTGGGAATAGAACTAATTACTACACATCTGTATTTATTTGATCCACGCGGAATTATCCTTCTGTCAGTCGGCAGAGATGCTGGTGGCTTTTGGATAATAGTGATTCATCTCTGCAACACTTCTGGCATGGTTTAACTCTAAAGCGTCTGCAAAATCAATACAAAAAATGAAGAAAAACCCCTATAGCAGAGAATATATTTCCCCACACAGTGCAGCAGCATTTTAAATGATTCTCTGAGAATAAAACATTTTGATTTAGCAAACCTTTCATTGATCACATTACATTACAGGGGATATACATTTCCATTATGCAGTAGTTTTAATGGCTACAGTCAATTTGACTGCAGAGATGGAAACAGATTTTTTTTTAAAAAGCACAAGGGTTTCAGTACTTTTTAAAAATAAAATGTCTGTCTCTGGACAGGCTGTTCATGAGAGACATCACATCATGTAAAATTAAACTAAGAATATCAATCATGGAAGGCTGAGTCTCAGGATTAGTTGCTACGACAAATCCTATTCATCCACTGCAAATTTCGCAATGTATAAGTTACTTCATTGGAAATATCAATGTACATTCAGAAAGTGAGTAAGACAGTGATGGATGCCGTGCATAGAATAATGTTTCAGACATTTAACAGGTCAGAGATTGCTACTACACAAGAATGAAGATAACGTTCTAGAATCATATTGAAAAGGAAGTTTTCTTTACAATGAGATTTCATCCACCAGTTTAAGCCAGTTCTGGAAAGCATTCCTATTTCTTCAACACATGTATAAATGCTCTCCTTAATAGGGATGGACTTAAGCATATGTTTAAGTGTTTTCTTGAATGGGTACTTTAAAGGCTATTTTCATTCAAAGTTCTACAGCCTCCATGACCAGAGAGCAAAGCATAAATCTTGGACCTGGTGTCTGGGTTGGGAGCATGGTGGAGGTACGATGCTCACTCCCCAGAAGTGGAGGGAAAGAATGCCTCATGTCACTCAACAGTAAACTCCCTAGCCTAATGGGGAAACAGTGTGGAGTGCCAAAGAGTGTCCAAGGCTCTCTGTGAAGTTGGTGGACATGATTTGGAGAGGTGTGATCCTCAAATTTCCCGCAGGAAAACTGAGGGTCTTTGGAGGCATAACCAGAGGGAGAGTAGATAACAAACGATGAAGTGAGCTGTAGCTCACGAAAGCTTATGCTCAAATAAATTTGTTAGTCTCTAAGGTGCCACAAGTACTCCTTTTCTATGTCCCTGAGTTTCCTTTCTTTATTCAGCTTTAAAGTACACTCTTGAAGTTTTGTTAAGTGATATTTGTATTTTTTTCCCCTAGCAGTAGCATGAAAGCAGGACAGAAGGGCCAGCCTGACTGACCAAGGTTCAATTTCTAGTCCTGGTCACTTGCTCCCTGGGGCCAGGAGTGGTGATGCAGGGAAGAGATTTGCTGTGGGTCTCTCAATAACAGTTTCTACAGTTAATTAAGGAATGCAGGCAACAGGGTGTAAAATCTCATTCATTCTACCTCAGACAGTGATGTGATAGCCATGACCTGAGGTGCTCAGGGGGAGAAGATATAAAAGCGGGGGGATGTGGGGAATCCTCAGGAATCCAAAAGGGAATAACACAGAAACAATAATTAGCAGATGGAGGAAAAGGCCATTTGTTTTATTATCATGTGTTGACTTGTTTCAAGGAATTGGAGGCTAGATCCTTGCGTCCAGACAAGCTCAGCTTGGCATCAGACTCAAAGTGATGAGCAAAGATGGTTCTAAACCACCTGAGTCTGGGGCCAACTGAGGACCACCACAATTTAGAGCAATCTCAGGGATGCTTTAAATTGTCCCCAAAGGGTCATGCCAGCAACCAGGGATTGTCAGAGTACAAGATTGTTTGAACCACACACCCTTCCTTCCCGAGCCAAGTCTGCCATGCAGAGGGTTAGGACCAGAGGTGGCACAGCACGGGCTATGCAGTTATCACCACGCACTGATTTCCCCTACACCATAATCTCCAGGTAGCAGGTTAAGTCAGTATTAAGGTTGCTATCTGCTGCCAGAGCTGGGACCTGGCTCCTTAATTTCAATCCATATTCAGGTACTTTGAGGATACTTCTAGGTATTTAGAATTTAAGTTTAAATTTAAGTACAATGAGAAAAGACATCATCTCATGAACTGAAAGACAGGTATTTAAAACAAATCTATAAAGGTCTAATCCAGGACTGCTTACGTAGGCAAAACACTCACTAAACTCACAACTACTGACGTCACTGATGTTTTGTCTCAGCAAGAGTCCTGCAGTACGCTCAGCAATGCTGTCCCTTCGGTAGGTTTGAGTCTCTTTTTGGACTATGTTCCATTGTTTGGTCTTAAAATTGGCCTAACAAGTTTAAAGCTAATATTACTACAAAACCTACATTAAACACATTTAAAGTTCCACACTCTTTAAAAAAAAAGTTCTAAATTGGATTTCACTGCAATAAATACTCTTGAGGAATGAATACTTGACTGGCTGTTCAGCTATAAGGAGCTAAAGTTTGAATAATAGAAATGTTTTTATTGTCTTTCCTTAGCGTAATAAACAAAGTGTGAAGTCTCAGATAAACACTGAGAATGGACACTGGGCTACAGACAATTGGGATAGGACTACCTCAACTAAGTCTATAAAACTAAACTGGGATATTTATTTCCAGCAGTCTAACTAGTAGTCTAATCAGTAAAGCTCTTAAACTTGCAATAATATTTCACTGATGGGTACCAGAGCGTTACACGTTATAAAATTTCCAATTTAATTTTACTGCATCCCTCAAGCTGTAGTAATTAGAAGACAAACTCACTGGGAAGCTGTTTATAGCTTCAGGGGCGAGAATTTTGAACCTGTCCTGCAGGTCACCCATGTCCTCAGGGTTCCCAGATCTAACAGCTGCCTGCAGACCCAGGAGTTTATTGTAATACTGCAGTAACTCCTCACTCAGATGAAGGGGGCAGATGTAGATGACGTCAACGTTGGCATCTAAAACAAATGGGCACAATGTTCATTATCCGTAGAAAGGTAAACTCCATTGTGAACTGATATGTGATGATTCCTGACCATTTGCTAACAAACAGCTTCCTTAAATGCATACTGGAAATAATATGAGATTTGTAATTCACAAACCTTACTGGTTTAACTGCTTTTCTGTGCTTCAGCATTTCTCTGAAGACAGGTCAGCAACCCAAAGAAATAGCTAGTTTTCAGAATTAAGTTTGCAGAACACATTGGGAGTAGAATTTCCAAAGCATATCAGGGGGATTGAGCAGCACAACATCAATGGGAATTGCGCACTACTTTGAACATATATCCCATTAACTTCAGTAAATTATAAAACTGAACTATTAATTCTAGAAAGCTGATGAAACTGCAGTTTCATACTCTGCTTGGATTTTGCATGGCCTGTTCTTATTCTTGCCCCATCCCCGTAAATGCTCACAGTAGGCAGGGCCGTCCTTAGGGGAGTTTGGGGCCTGGGGAGGAAGTGATGAATCCGTCACTTCTGGGACTGACCTCGCCAGCCAATCGCACCGGCCCACGGGACCCCCAGAGGCTAAGGGAACTGGGATTATTTAGTCTGCAGAAGAGAAGAATGAGGGGGATTTGATAGCTGCTTTCAACTACCTGAAAGGGGGTTCCAAAGAGGATGGATCTAGACTGTTCTCAGTGGCGGCAGATGACAGAACGAGGAGTAATGGTCTCAAGTTGCAGTGTGGGAGGTTTAGGTTGGATGTTAGGAAAAACATTTTCACTAAGAGGGTGGTGAAGCACTGGAATGTGTTACCTGGGGAGGTGGTGGAATCTCCTTCCTTCGAAGTTTTTAAGGTCAGGCTTGACAAAGCCCTGGCTGGGATGATTTAGTTGAGGATTGGTCCTGCTTTGAGCAGGGGGTTGGACTAGATGACCTCCTGAGGTCCCTTCCAACCCTGATATTCTATGATTCTATCATTTGCTGTACCCAAGGGACAACTCTGACAGTAGGATGGCATTATTAACTTCTGCAGACCAAATGGGTGTGCAGATTGGCCTGTTAAATACAAAATCTGATTTCATGCATGTAAAACAAGCTGGTCTGAAAGACTGCATGTGCAAACACTTAGGTGTGAAAAACTGCCACACAACTGTAGATGCCACTTAGGAAAATTTGACCCAGTGTGTTTTTTTCTAAAACATTAATACTAGACATTGATGAGTTAACAGGCCTCATAATATCAATGCAGCGTGCTGCCATGAAAAGCACTTTGAGATCTACAAATGAAAAAAAGCACTGACAAGGCCTGATCTAACTCCCATTGAAGTCAATTGTCTTGTCTTCACTGGGAGTTGGCCTGAGCCCTAAAAGTGCCAACAATGATTATTATTATATCAAGATGAAATTTTAGAAGGTGCAGGAACCAAATCTAGCGGAAAAGGTGGTAAGAAGGAAAACCTAATTTCATAAAGGACTTGTAATAGGATATTCCACTCATTTACTTTGCTGTGGTGCGCTACTGCAGGAAAACAACACATGCTAAAAAAATACATTTATAGTGCTCAACTGGTGTACAAAAAAAATTATATGAGTTGAGCATCTAGCCCATAATCTAAGCTCTGTGTGCACATAAAAAGAATGCATAAAATTCATTACCACATACTTTCAAAAAGTATGAAAACAAGAACAGTTCGTTTGGTCTTTGGTCAATATTCAATATCACTTTCAGTCACTCTTGAAAATTTACCAACCTGGGCACACAAACGGCTCACCCGCCCTTGCTGTGACAATGAAAAAGCTACTGATATTGCAATACCCTGTCAAAAAGTTACTTGCCCAGGGTAAAGTGAGTGAGCAGAATTTTGCAAGGCTGAATTAAAGACTGGGACTGCCCCAGCAACAGCTATCAAGATCTCATTTAGACATAAGCTGAAATGCATGGGGAGACTCTAGCTAATATCTGATTATATTAGTGTAAAGAAACATTCTTGATACTCTAAAGAAACCATTAAGCCAATGTGGTAAGAATCTGTGCTCTTCTGTTGGGCACAAATTAAGCATCTGATATATGATTATCAATAAACTCTATGTGTTTTACCCCTTCTTTCAGTTTCCACTTATTTTTATTCTCAGACACCCAAATAAGTCTTTTCCTGTGGTAAGTACTAATATTTATCTAATCTAGTATTTACAGTGGAGTGGATGACTTCTCTGGGTTAAACACAATTTTAAAAAGTATTTGGTCCTTTTCTACACTACAGTTTACAATTCCGTTACTTGCTAAACAATGATTGCAAACTGTAGTGAAAACAAGGCCAATGAAATGGCCCCTCCCAAAATCCTGGCCAATTTAAAACCACTGCTGGGAAAATATTTATTTACCAATAGACTGTACAGTATGGTGCAACTCACTGAAAAGGACAGGTGGCTTCTGGAGTTAGACTGTAATCTTATAAACTCCCATGCAAATGAGTACGGCGTAACTGTGGAGAACACACTTCTCTGGTTTTGAGAGACCCTCCCACTTTGCAGAAGTAAGCACTAAGGCCCTGGTCCTACAGACACTTGCACATAACTTTGAGCATGTGATTAGCCCACTGAACTCCATGGGAGTACTTATGTACTAAAGTTACTCCAGTGCCAAAGTGTTTGTCGGATCAGAGCCGATATCTAAACACAGCAGATCAGATGAATTTTTGGATACCAGTTGCAATGTCCTATTTCTGTCTAATGGCCCTGTTCCCCAAGTCCTTGCCAATGTGAAACTATTCACATGAAAAAGGGCTGCAGGATTGGGCCTTATCTTAATTTAAATTTATGATTCTATATAAATGATTTTAATAAGGAAGAATTAAACAGGTTTAGAATAGGATTAGCTTTGAAGGGAATACTGTCAACTTGATTTTTTTTTAAATTGATTAATATTAAAAAAAAAAGTTTTTTTGATAAAGCACACTTTAATAGTATGTTCTGCACCTTTGGGCTTTTTAAAAATACGTTAAAAATATTTAGGATTTTTTCTGCTCCCCTGTTTATGTTTAGAAGGGTCTTTTGGGGGATAAATAGGGCATTGAGCAACATCCAACATGCTCAAGACCACCCCCAGTGGCCCCCTCCCCTCTCCCTCTGCTAACTATTCACTTTCAACCTCAGCTTTGCTGCTGCTGTTTCTGGTAAACAAGTTCATGCAGACCACATAGTGCAGACAAAGTGCTGTCAAAGGCACAAAGTAAATAAATAGGAAAAAAGAGAATTTTTTTTTAAAAAAAATCTCTAATCTCCTTCAGTTGTAATCTTAGGGTTTATTTCTAGGTTATTTATTGCTAGGACCAAAATTCTACAATGGAAATGCAATTATATGAAGGTGAGAAGAAACCATTCGATCATCAAGATTGACTCCTATACAACGCATTGATGTTCTTCCTTTCAGTTTCTAACAAACAATGTAGATGTAACAAATCTATCTTTAAAAAAACTCCAAAAAATAAAAACCAACTGTACTATGAAATAACAACATTAGTGCCTCGATAATATATAAAGGCAATTACATTATTATTTTAGGCTACTGTAAATTTCTGGATCTAACATTTTTGTTACGAAGTTACTAAATGGCATTTATGAAATAATAATGACACTGAAATATATATGAATTATGTAAAGTATGTCATTCCAGGGAACCAACAACGTTGGTCATTGACAAATTAATATTCTTCATTGCTTTGTTTAAAAGGAGAACTGTCATGCTGGGAAAAACTTTCAAATGTATGTTTCTTGTCTCATTTGCTAATTTAAAAAATTGGTTTAAATAAAGGCTTACTCTTTCCCAGCATATCTTCTCTCCTAATGTGATCCTGAATGCATAACTGGCACTGCCAAATTATAAGACAGATTCTGTGAAGTGCTGAGCGCCCCAGTCTGCTAAGAAATGCTCAGTACCAGGCAGAATCAGATCATCTTACTTCACTGCAGAATCAAAAATAACGAGTATGTTTTATGAACATCTCACAGAGCAGTAAATGGCATAAAGGAACCGATCAAGTACTGAAAAGTGCTTTTGAGTGTAAATGCTCTCTGCATTCAAGATTACTACAGCAAGAAACTCTCCCTCAGCCATGCTCTTTTCCTTAAAAATGAGAGACAAACAACAAAAAAGATGTAGGCAGCTGACTGCACTTACTATACCTAGTATGTCACACAGCCTCCCCATCTGCAAATTCTGCTGAAGAGCAAAATCAGGAGCGGTCTCACGAATGCATTGGGAATACCCTAAAAAGAAAATAAGGTACCAATATCTATTAATAAAACCCCTCGTCTCATGTATATTTCAAAGGGATCAGATTTTAGATAAGCTAATTATATTTTTCCTTTAAAAGTCATTATATAAAAATATATTTTATAGTTATTCTACTCCTAAGAATTAAATCCTTATTTATTTAAAATAAATAGTCTGAAATACAAATGCAGAGCACAATTCTGCTCCGATTCAAGTCAAAAACAAAACTGCTGCTGATATAACAGAGGAGAATTAGGCCAATAAAATGCATCCCAAGAAGCTGATTCTGCTACTAGAAGCTTCAATCTATTTATTTATTTTCTCTTTTACTAATGCAGTAAAACTCCCAGTACCAGGATCATGGAAGCACACTAAGGATTTGTGACATGCAAGGATGAAAGTTTAATGCATTGTGAGAAATGCAGAGTATGCTCAAATTCCAGAAGTTTAGTTTATTGGGTTTTGGTATGCATAGCTCCTATGCAATATTTTTTAAAGGTTAGCTCAGATTCATTCTTGACTGACAGCCTGATTTAGGTTAAATACCTTGTTGTCTGAAGCCAGGATTTGCTGATACTGAGCACTAAAGAAAATACATGCACTAAACAGGAGGAACAAACAAAAACAAACAAACAAACAAATAAAAGCAGCTCATTTTTAGTACTAGTGGAAACTCTACTGAGAATATATTTTTGCTATGCCAATTTTCAGGAAAATATCATAAATTTGGACTTTTGGCCTCTTCAGTGAGCCTATAATACCCTCATGTCTCCCTCTAACGTAATTATATTTTATAGAAACAGTTGAAGTGAGTCATTTAACATTCAAACCTGACACTCCTATAAAAGGTTTTCAATTCTTTTGTTTAATTAAGACTTCTCTGAGTGGAGGCCTTCTGAACGAAGTGTGTTTTACCAACTAAACACACATAATATCACGTCTGAATTTAATTAGCCATTTTTGTTAATGGACAGGAGCAACATCATACCTATGTAAAATGAGATTTTTAAACAAGGACTGCAGTATTAAAACTTGTAGAGTGTTATAACCCCAAAATAGATGCAAGTGTGTATTTTATTTGGGTTTGTGCATGTTGCTGTTATTTTTTTTCAACAGTAGAGAAAAGTCAGTGCCATCACAATTAAGTAAGGATCCCTTCTGATCAAGCAGTCCATTCTATCCATCTTCAAACAAAGATAAAAGGCAACAAAAAATGCCTCATTAAAAAAGGCACCCAGAGTACAATCTCAATGTACTTTGTTCCAGAGGATGTAGTGTATGGATGACTAACAACCTGTCTGGGCTAGGATTATCTATTTGAAGGGCAGATTTTGGACTGATTATATCCTCACCTTCTAAAAGGCTTCTGTAAATGACATGTTTATAGGGACTATAATCTCTAATTGTGTAGATTTTAAAATTTAGCTAATCCTAAATGAACCTGCTAGAAAAAATATTCTAATAAAAACATAAGATCAATTGCTAATAGAGGCAGTTGTCATTAAATCAATAGGATGTGCAGTCTAATACCCAGTGTTTGACATATACTCTTAAGTAGTCTGTTAACAAGATCTGGTAACATGAAGATGTTACTGTTTTCCATACATCTGCACATGGATAGCCATCTGTTATGACTAAAATTTGCTTAAATGCTGAAGTATTAAATTTTGGTAAGATAACAACATTAGTAGATTTGCATAGGGTACTGCTATTGCACCTTTTCCTTTTTTTATTATACGGAATTTGGTTTTGATCAGAAAATTAGTGATGAGTAACCAGCAGCACTCTCAAATGGTATGTCAGTGCTGTTCTGTACGTATATCCATGATCTATAGAAGCAACGCCCCAAAAGAAATACCGAGAAATTAAATTCTAAAAAGATTTAGTCCATAAATTTCAAAGGCAACCACTAATTGCCGGTGCCTCAACTTGAGACACATAGAGCTTCATTTTGAGTGGTCCTGCGCACCCACAGCTGCCATTAACTTAAAACTGCAGTTGTGAATGGTCAGCACCTCTCAATGTCAGTCTCAAATGAGGCACTCAAAATTAGTGGATGCTTCTGAAAATCTTGGCCTCAATCTCATGAAAAATTAAATTTTACAACCCCCCTCTGAGGTCAGCATGGGGAAACTGAGGCATAGATAAATTAAATAATTTGCCCAAGTCATATAATAAATCAGTGGTAGAGCAGGGACTATAATCCACGTTCCTGACACCCTCTCATGTTTCTAATACACTAACTCTGGTGCTTAATAATTCCTAAATTTTAGACACAGGAAACAGGGAAACAGACAACTGGTTTCCAAGCACTGTATTGTACATATGAAAATAGTTTAGTATTTAGGGAACACATTTTGACACAAAAATTGTATTAATATTGTCATTTTGAAAATGCATAATTATTTTAAATGGCAAATATTTAATTTTAGCTATGGAATAAATTTCAATAACTTTTACATTGATGTAGTTCTCCAAATGCACTATATCAGCTACAATATGTAATTTTCTAAAATTAGTTACCTAAATACCAATGACATATGTCATGTCACAAATAAATTGTGTGAAATCTTCATGCCATTGAAGTCAATAGCAAAACTCCAGTTTCACACATTGTATCCCATGCACCTACCAACCAACAGCATGCTCTACACCAATGGTAAGTCCTGGCATCTGTTATATGCTCGGCTGGTGAGCCAATACTACTCATTAAAGAAGCCTCTTTCAGTTCCACCTGTTGTAGCTTCAATCAGCTTCACAGTATCACAGAATCATAAAAATGTAGGGCTGGACAGGACCTAGAAAAGTCATCCAGCCTCTGCACTGTGGCAGAACCAAATAAAACTAGATCACCCCTGAAATGGTGTTTGTCCAACCTGTTTTTAAAAACCTCCAATGATGAGGATTCCACAGCACCCTTGGAAGCCTATATCAGCGTTTAACTAAACTTATAGTTAGAAAGTTTTCCACAGTATCTACCCTAAATCTCCCTTGCTACAGATAAAGTCCATTACTTCTTGTTCTAGCTACAATGGAAACAGAGAACAATTGATCACTGTCCTCTTTATAATGGCCCACAGTTAATTTACATAAGATTACATTTGCAGTCAGTGCGCTGTGAATGTACCATGTACTTCCAATTTTGATATGTGCAGTTATGCATTTGTTTTAGGTCTAACTAATACTTTGGGCAGCTGGGTTTTGTTTGAAATGTTCAAGCAATTACCGAATCTCTGACTATGAGCTCAAGCCATAACCATAGATCCTCTTTTGAGTCACAGAATCACAACTTTGGATGGTGTATAGTGACAGCATGGGTAGATAATGCTTCCAGTTGGAGCTGAAATCAATGATGTGGTAATATTTTGGTCTCCCAAACCTGCAGCTTATCAGAGCTTGGTGATATGACCTTTCACTCACATTCAGCATCAATCCACAATAATGTGTCAATGGCTGAGCTGGACTGCAGAAAAGCTCAATCTCTTAGAGCACGAATTGTGGATTTCCAAGTGCAATGTGTGATTGTGGTACCGAAAGAACACTGAGGGTCTGCTTCTCTAAAACCAGCTTCACACCAATATAGCTCCACTGACTTCAATGGAGTTACCCCCAATTTACACTGGGGTAAATGAGAAGAGAGTCAGAGAAAATGGGGAATAGAAGGTAATAGTAAAGGGACTACCTTTGCCTCCCCATCTCAGCTCCTGCCAGAACTCACTAGCCTTTCTAAATATGTTTTGCGGGTCCCCATTAGTGCCTGGCCCCAGCAAAGAACCCATAACACCCTTCAGAATTGCCTTTGAAAACAAAAGCAGTGGTATGAAGCAGGGAGGTGGCAAAGACAAAACAGTGTCAGAATGTTGGGGTTGCGTTTTTTTCCCTGCAGAAAAAAGAGGAAGAAAGATAGCTGGAGTTTAACCAGCTAATAGTGCCTAATATATTGGTCACATGTGCTAAAACATATCTCTAAATTGCCCAATATACTTGGCATATTTACTTTGAAGTACTAGTATGCGTTGAAACACTGTTTTCTAAAAGAACGTGAGTGTTGCACAGGAGTTGCACTCACATGCAGCAGAGAGAAGGGGTTAAAATGGGGAGGAGGTAGTGAGGAGGGGGAGGGAGAGAAGGAACACAGGAGAAATCGACAATAACCATATATTATGCAAAGTTTCTGCAGAGCAATGTTTCTGAGTGGAGCAGTAATTTTATTAGGAAATAATGCCACAGTGGCTCTGTGTTGTAATAAGCAGCTCTTCTTGTAATAAGTTAAACCATAATTCAAGAACTAGAATATCTTATTGCAATTATATATATATATATATATATATATATATATATATATATATACACACACACATACACACACACACACTTACACACACGTTAATTTAATGAAGATGATACTAAATTCTCAGTGGATAATTACAGTCCATTAATGTTTTTGCTTGGAATCATATTAAAGATCAGAAAAATTACCCCAAATTTTACACCAGTGTAAGTGCGAATGGAATTTGACCTAGAGTCAGGTCAAATTAAGCCCCAAATTTAATTTTTGCAAAAATGATAAAAAGAAGGTTTTATAATTTTAAAACAATTCAGTTAAAAGAGTTATATAAAAATAATAAACATTCTCCAACAGTATTTGCAACTGAAATATTGCAGCACTGTATTAAAGCATTAGAATTTGAAAGTGAAATTGATTTGAAAATGACTATAAACAAAAGTGAAACTGACTAGACTGTTTTCACTATATTAAGGAAGAGAAATGCAAAAAGTAACAAACTGTTTAAATAATGAAAGTTAGATTAGATTTTTAAAATCCAGTTTTAATAAAACAAGGCTTTGTTATTAGTAAAATTAATATAGAAATTTGTTCCTTAAAAAACTATAATTTTTAACCTGACTGTCTCTTAATATTTCCCTTAGTTATGTGCAGAGAATGGATACTTGTAATGGTCCTGAAACATTCTTCAAA